>NC_059229.1:4878287-4940787 GCF_020615455.1 Coregonus clupeaformis
CTGTCCTCCTCTCCTCTCACTCCTCCAGTACCATGTCCTCCTCTCCTCTCACTCCCCCAGTACCCCTGTCCTCTTCTCACTCCCCCAGTACCATGTCCTCCTCTCCTCTCACTCCCCCAGTACCCCTGTCCTCTTCTCACTCCCCCAGTACCCCTGTCCTCCTCTCACTCCCCCAGTACCCCTGTCCTCCTCTCACTCCCCCAGTACCCCTGTCCTCCTCTCCTCTCACTCCCCCAGTACCCCTGTCCTCCTCTCCTCTCACTCCTCCAGTATATCCCTGTCACTCTGTTGCTCCTTAAACCTTATTTTGAATTCTGTGTGGTTGTCAAATTTTGCCACTGTTGGCCACACTGGTTGATGATTGACAGGAAGTCTTCATCTGACATTATTAAAACCCCAGATCTAGGATAAACGTATCCTCCCTTAATCCTAACCTTAACCATTAATGGGTACAAATGCAAAACAGACCCTAGATCAGCTTCTACAACTCTGTGTTGTCACAGTGATGGGAAACCATGTGGTTCCGTGAGGGTTGCCAAAGCAACCATGGTGTGGTGGAAACATAGTGCTGAAAGGCAGAGCCAAGGTCAGGATGGTCACTATTTTAGGACTACTTTATCATATTAGGCATATCTGAAAACTCTGGGGATTCACAGAAAAATTAATTTAGCCTTAATTCAATGGAAACTTTGTTGTTGTGGGGCCGTTTATAGCTGTGGGGTGGAGGGACAGGGATGGGATGGGGCACGGGAATTATACTGCTATGTTTCAGGAGGAGACATCAGTGAAGTGAAGATTCTGCGCTAGAATCAATGCCAAGTTCCTTGAGACTGTTCAGTTACCTGCCAACTTCTGAATCCCCTCACTTCAATCCATTCACCCTTTATATTCAATTACACTATAGCAAGGACCAAACAGTTTAGGACAATGATATTGACTGTGTGTGTGTAATCGTGTGTGTGTGTGCGTTTGCATGCGTGCATGTGTGTGTGAGTGATTCTGTATGTGTGTGTGGTTCTGTAAATGTGTGTATACGTGTGAATGGTGGTGATAAATCGAGACAGACATCAGCGGATATGTTAGAAATACCACCATGGCTCACCTTTAAAAGAGTCCACAGCCTGTTGGTATAACACCAGTAGATAATCAGTTAGTGGTTTGGTTATCATATCTCCATGTTACAGTGGGAACACATGCTTGGGCTTCATGGGCCTATAGTTGAGCAAGAGCCTGATTTGCAATGAGGCTTACTGCAGCAGCGGCAGCTGTCTTCAATACAATTCCCCAACGGGACATTGAAGGATTGAGACTGACCTATATCCAACTCCAGATGTCTTCTGTGTGGGCTACGAACCAGGCGTTTCGTGATGTCATGCACACAGGTAGCATAATTCACATAGCAAGGCTATTATTCCCCCGTTAAAGGCCCCCTTTGTGATATTTACAGCCGTTTGAGATTTTCTTCAAATATACCTATTAAAATAGAGCGAAGCACTGTGGTCTGGGGGTGTGGTCTGGGGTCAGCTTTAGGGTCAGCTGACCAACCTCTTTAAAACACCCTTTATGTCAGCCATCTTGCTGAGTCTTTCTTCCACGTCTCCTCCTTGTTGGTTTTCTTCTTTAGGTTTCTATTGAAGCGACCCGCCTTCACCATCTGTTGTTTCATTCAGTAGAGTGGAGGGTAGAGAGGTGCATGGGGATGAGGGGTCACTCTCTGTAGAACTGGACAATGGGACCAAGCTGGTTCACGACCCCCCCAGCTACTTCAAACACACTGCACATGAGACCCTATACAGGGCACTGCAGAGGGTAGCCTAGTGTGTGTGGGGTGGGAGGGTTATGAGTGTGTGTGTTTTACTGTTGGTTGGCTCCTGTGTTCCCTTTGCAGTGTGCTCTAGATGTAAGGACTGCAGATACAGTATATGAGGTGAAGAGAGAGAGAGAGAGAGAGAGAGAGAGAGAGAGAGAGAGAGAGAGAGAGAGAGAGAGAGAGAGAGAGAGAGAGAGAGAGAGAGAGAGAGAGAGAGAGAGAGAGAGAGAGAGAGAGAGAGCACGCGCGCGAGAGAGCGCAGAGAGAGAGAGAGAGAGAGAGAGAGAGAGAGAGAGAGAGAGAGAGAGCGCGAGAGAGAGAGAGTGAGAGAGAGAATTATATGAAAAAGACAGGAATAGAAATGGAGATAGAGATGGAAAGAGAGGGAACGTAAAAGCAGAGGAGGACGATGAATAAGGAGAGAGAGAGTTGGACCAGAGGGCGACACACAGCAATGAGCAATGACACTGTCTGGGAGGAAACGAAAGAGAGGGTGTAAGAGAGTGACAGAGGGAAAGAAAGAGGGATGGGATCCCTGGCTGTTATCCAAAGCTGGGCTTGATTATCTCAGGAAGCCTTAGTGCTCCGGTTCCCATTAACTCCAGCCCATGGTTATTTCACTCTCTGTCCCTGTCTCCCTGTTCAGCGGGCTGCAGGGGGATAACATGGGCAGACCTCAGCTGCTGAACACACTGGTGGAGTCTTTGGCGGGCCAGAGAATAATAATCTAATAGAATAGTAATGTAATCTATAGTACTGAGATAACACACAGTACAATGGAAATGCTGGACACGCATGCAAGCAACCCTGGTTTAGGAGAAGTAAGGATTCAGTCAGAACATTTTAATAGTCCTCTATCTACCTAATGTTGAACTTCTCCTCTTGGCTCTCTCTTAGCTCTCTCACCACAACGCTAAAACCTCCAACGATCAACATATTTTGATAGTTACACATTATTATCTGGACACTAATTCGTTTCAATTTGTTTATTCTTTACTGATTTCTATTTTCACTTTGAGCCAGAGAGTTGAAAATAGGATTTCCTCATACATGTGATTTTTAAAATCCTTTATAACCCACTAATAACCCCTTAATAACCCCTTAATAACCCTGTATAACCTTGTCCAGACCCCTCTCTGTATCCCTATCATGTTGGAGCTGGTCAACCTACTTAGTTCCAATCTGCCTCCCATCACATCCTCTTTGATCTAACATTTCCTAGATTTCCAGGCTTCCGAGGGTTGAACGAGGCTTGGAGATGTGACTAATCTGAGTATAATCAGGACATAAAAATCCTTGCTCTACCTCACTATCTACTCTGTCCTGCCCAGTCACCCCAGCCACCCCATGTAAGCCTATGGCGATAGCCTGTCCTTCCCAGTCACCCCAGCCACCCCATGTAAGCCTATGGAGATAGCCCCTGTGTTCCGAGGGCTCATTTTAATTTATAGGGGGGACAACCCTAAAACTCACTGCTCTGTTCTATTCTATGACTTTACAAAAACCACTCAACCTGCCAGCAGGGTCAAGATGTAAACACCACACAGCTCGACTCATAGGACCTGAAAAATAGTATAATTCTGGAAGCGTATTGATCGGCTGGTTTTGTCTGTTAGTTTTTTCTTTGTCTGTCCTTTTTCTATCTAGCGGTAATATGAATCATCATTCTGTAAATAACGTTTAAAAAAAAACGAAACAGGTTTGGATCTAAAGTGACATGTAGTAAAGGTTCCATTCAAAGTAGTATATTTTCAATAAAGTGCACTTTTCTAGATCCGTTACTTTTAAGTTGTGTATGTTTTTTTTTTAAATCAGGGAATAATCTGTCTCTTTGTTGCAGGATTCCTGCATTCAGTTTGATGCTTTCAAAAGTGTATATTTACATTTTTTGCAAGTCATACCATCTCTTCATTCAAAGACTCAATCATGGACACTCTTACTGACAGTTGTGGCTGCTTCGCATTATGTATTGTTGTCTCTACCTCCTTGCCTTTGTGCTGTTGTCTGTGTCCAATAATGTTTGTACCATATTTTGTGCTGATACCATGTTGTTCTGCTGCCATGTGTGACACTCTGGCTCCATGGACTTTGATATTTGAGCCAGGGTTGTTCACTTTCATTTGTTTGGGTGTATTTCATTTGGTGGTGTTGGGGATGGGTGAGTTTCATTTTGTTTGTGTCTATGGTGATTGGTCTATGACTCCCAATCGGAGGTAACGAGTGTCAGCTGTCGGCTCGTTATCTCTGATTGGGAGCCATATATATTCTGTGTGTTTTCTCCTTTGTTTTGTGGGTTATTGTTTCCGTGTTCCTGTTTAGTCTATGTACTGTTGGACTTCACGTTTCGTCATTTTGTTTTGTAGTTACGTGCTTTGATTATTAAAGTCATCATGTTCACTCGCAACGCTGCGCATTGGTCTCCTCCTTCAGACGATCGTGACAGAATAACCCACCACAAGAGGACCAAGCGGCGTAACAAGCGGCAACAGGACCTACCTACACAGGATGTATGGACGCCTCCAAAAGATTCATGGACATGGGAGGAGATACGGGCTGGAAAGGGTCCTTGGGCACAACCGGAGGAATATCACCGCCCTCGTGAAGAGCTGGAGGCAGCTGCAGCCGAGAGGAGGTGGTATGAGGAGGAATATCACCGCCCTCGTGAAGAGCGGGAGGCAGCTGCAGCCGAGAGGAGGTGGTATGAAGAGGAAGCGCGGAGTCGAGGCTGGAAGCCCGTGGTTACTCCCCAAAAAATTTTTTGGGGGGCACATGGCTTGGGCGCCTGGGCAGCAGGAGGCTGCCACAGGGAGAGCTGGAGAGAAGGCTATCGGATTACGGGAGCCATTGGCGAGTAGAGGGAGGGAAGTTGTTGTGGCACGGCATGAGAGACTGAAGTGTGTTACCAGTCCGGTCCGGCCCGTTCCTGATCCCCAGTTAAGGCCAGTGGTGTGTGTTCCCGGTACGGACCGGCCTGTTCCTGCTCCAAGCACGTATCCTACGGGGTGCGTCACCAGCCCAGCCCGGCCTGTTCCTTCAGAGCCGTCCGCCAGACCCGGAGCCGCTAGAGCCTTCCGCCAGACAGAATCATACACCTGCTATGGAATCAGCAGGAGCCGACGCAGCCTATGCTGGACTGGAGGCTCGGGTTCGTGACGGGCAGGAGCGGCTCATGCGGATGGGAGCCGCCCTGCTGGAGGTGATGACTGCTATCCGAGGCTGGGGTCCGCCTCCACCGCTAGCCGCCCAGCCAGCACCATCAGCCAGCCATGAGCAGCCAGATCCGTCAACCAGCCATGAGCAGCCAGATCCGTCAGCCAGCCATGAGCAGCCAGATCCGTCAGCCAGCCATGAGCAGCCAGATCCGTCAGCCAGCCATGAGCAGCCAGACCCGTCAGCCAGCCATGAGCAGCCAGATCCGTCAGCCAGCCATGAGCAGCCAGATCCGTCAGCTAGCCATGAGCAGCCAGATCCGTCAGCCAGCCATGAGCAGCCAGATCCGTCAGCCAGCCATGAGCAGCCAGACCCGTCAGCCAGCCATGAGCAGCCAGATCCGTCAGCCAGCCATGAGCAGCCAGATCCGTCAGCTAGCCGCGAGCAGCCAGATCCGTCAGTCAGCCATGAGCAGCCAGATCCGTCAGCCAGCCATGAGCAGCCAGATCCGTCAGCCAGCCATGAGCAGCCAGATCCGTTAGCCAGCCATGAGCCGTCCAGCCAGGATCCGCCAGAGCCGTCCAGCCAGGATCCGCCAGAGCCAGCCAGCCAGGATCCGCCAGAGCCGTCCAGCCAGGATCCGCCAGAGCCGTCCAGCCAGGATCCGCCAGAGCCGTCCAGCCGGGATCCGCCAGAGCCGACCAGCCGGGAGCCACCAGAGCCGTCCAGCCAGTATCCGCCATTCAGCCTGGTACTGCCCCTTAGTCCGGTACTGCCCCTTAGTCCGGTACTGCCCCTTAGTCCGGTACTGCCCCTTAGCCCGGTGCTGCTCCTTAGCCCGGTGCTGCCCCTTAGCCCGGTGCTGCCCCTTAGTCCGGTGCTGCCCCTGAGGCCGGTGCTGCCCCTTAGTCCGGTGCTGCCCCTTAGCCCGGTGCTGCCCCTTAGCCCGGTGCTGTCCCTTAGCCCGGTGCTGCCCCTTATCCCGGTGCTGCCCCTTATCCCGGTGCTGCCCCTTAGGCCGATGCTGCCCCTTAGTCCGGTGTTGCCCCTTAGTCCAGGTGGGGTTAGTTGGAGGGTGGTCATTGGGAGGAGGCTACCGAAGCAGGTTGTGACTGTGGTGGGGTGGGGATCACGACCGGGGCCAGAGCCGCCACCGTGGACAGACGCCCACCCAGACCCTCCCCTAGTCCTGATGTTGGTGCGCCCGGAGTTCGCACCTTTAGGGGGGGGTACTGTGACACTCTGGCTCCATGGACTTTGATATTTGAGCCAGGGTTGTTCACTTTCATTTGTTTGGGTGTATTTCATTTGGTGGTGTTGGGGATGGGTGAGTTTCATTTTGTTTGTGTCTATGGTGATTGGTCTATGACTCCCAATCGGAGGTAACGAGTGTCAGCTGTCGGCTCGTTATCTCTGATTGGGAGCCATATATATTCTGTGTGTTTTCTCCTTTGTTTTGTGGGTTATTGTTTCCGTGTTCCTGTTTAGTCTATGTACTGTTGGACTTCACGTTTCGTCATTTTGTTTTGTAGTTACGTGCTTTGATTATTAAAGTCATCATGTTCACTCGCAACGCTGCGCATTGGTCTCCTCCTTCAGACGATCGTGACACCATGTTGTGTTGCTACCATGTTGTTGTCATGTGGTGTTGCTACCATGCTGTGTTGTCATGTGTTGCTGCCATGCTATGTTGTTGTCTTAGGTCTCTCTTTATGTAGTGTTGTGGTGTCTCTCTTGTCTTGATGTGTGTTTTGTCCTATATTTTTTTTTTATCCCAGCCCCCGTCCCCTACCAGAGACTACACATCCCCCATATCCCCAGACTACAGTATATACCAGAGACTACACATCCCCCATATCCCCAGACTACAGTATATACTAGAACCTACACATCCCCCATATCCCCAGACTACAGTATATACCAGAACCTACATATCCCCCATATTCCCAGACTACAGTATATACCAGAGACTACACATCCCCCATATCCACAGATTACAGTATATACCAGAGACTACACATCCCCCATATCCCCAGACTACAGTATATACCAGAACCTACACATCCCCCATATCCCCAGACTACAGTATATACCAGAACCTACACATCCCCCATATCCCCAGACTACAGTATATACCAGAACCTACACATCCCCCATATGCCCAGACTACAGTATATACCAGAACCTACACATCCCCCATATCCCCAGACTACAGTATATACCAGAGACTACACATCCCCCATATCCCCAGACTACAGTATATACTAGAACCTACACATCCTCCATATCCCCAGACTACAGTATATACCAGAGACTACACATTCCCCATATCCCCAGACTACAGTATATACCAGAGACTACACATCCCCCATATTCCCAGACTACAGTATATACCAGAGATTAAGGTCTCCCGAGTGGCACAGTGGTCTAAGGCATTGCATCCTGGTTCGAATCCAGGCTCTGTCGTAGCCGGCCGCGACCGGGAGACCCATGGGGCGGTGCACAATTGGCCCAGGGTATGGGAGGGAATGGCTGGGGGATGTAGCTCAGTTGGTAGAGCATGGTGTTTGCAACACCAGGATTGTGGGTTCGATTCCCATGGGGGGCCAGTATGAAATTTAAAAAAATTAATAATGTATGCACTCACTAACTGTAAGTCGCTCTGGATAAGAGCGTCTGCTAAATGACTAAAATGTAAATACAGATAGAGATGACTCTGGTATGAACCTCTTGGCTCCTGGTGTAATTATGACATCATGGATCCCAGCCACCATTCCAATTAGAACTTAGAACATTTCAATCGAAACCCAGAGGGGAGCAATAGAGCATCTTGAGTGGCTCAGACAGAGATCAAGCGTCTTGATTGGCTCAGACACGTCTTTTAATGGCTTATGATTGGCAGCTCCAGGGAGCTCCATCCATTAGGGGAGGTGGACCAGGAGGCTTGACCTCTCCTAGTCCAGAGGGAGGGGCCTTCAGTGAGGGAGAGAGACCCAGGAGAGGCGCTAAGAGCGCCATGAGTAATGAAGGGTAATAAACGAGGGTTGACCACGCCCTCAAAGGTCACCAGAGGTCACCAGGAAGAGGAAATGAGGTATTGACTTAGACCTCAAACTATGGCCTTTTATCAATTAGATTTGCTCACCTCCTGTGTCCTCTCTCTCCTCCGTCCTCTCTCTCCTCCTTTTGAAAAAGGTCAAAGTTAATCGAGGAGAGTCGGCGAGGAAATGCGCTTGCTTGAAATGAGACGATCCTTCTCCACTTGCACGTCATTAGGCAAATTATGTTTACAGGAGTGGATCCCAAAATAAATGTGCTCAAAACAAATGAAGTTAGTTCTGCAAGACATTTTAGAGATAAAACGATAAGTAGCCTATTGTTTATACGTGTCTGCATGGTCTGGATGGGAGCCACAGCGTTCATCTGGACCAAACACCCAACGTTTCATCACATCATCTGGAAACTGCCAGGAAGCTATGGTTCCATGCTAGATGTCCAATACAACAGCTGATTCAAAGAGGGTGTGGCAGATATCAAAACTCTTCCGCGGTAGGATACACCTGTGCTTCCTCGCCAAAAGGAGGGTATCGAGGAGGGGAGGACACTCCTCCGTTCGCCTATTAACGATTGAACACTCCTCGACCACTCGACTACATATCAGTTTCCGGGTCACGGAGGAGAGAGGGCGGAGGAGAGTGGACGGAGGACAGACTTTTACCCAAACGAGAAAACCCCTGTGCCTTGAGATTATTGGTCAATTTATCTATTTTCTCATCTATCTCTGTCTCCCATCTCATCTGTATGTTACAACACTGACGGTTACTGTTAAAATATGAATTAATCTGGGATTAGGATTACACAGGATTGGCTTTGAAAAACAGGAGAAGAGGTATTACCTTGAAAGGTTGCATGGTGACGAAATCTGATAAAGATGTCTGCCCACATTTTCCGATGAACAGTGCCACAGCTCTCATCTGGACCAAACACCCAACGTTTCATCAGATCATCTGGAAACTGTCAGGAAGCTATGGTTCCAGGCTAGATGTCCATTTGGTGGACGGATGCCGCTGGCTGCTTACTTGCTCATGTGGTTTTTCTAAGACAATAAACAGCCTGCAGGCTGTAGTCTCTACTGAGAGACACTGATGGATATGCCATCAGCACTGCATGGGAGGTGATAAAATGGCCAGACTGCTGAAATGGCTATTTGCCACACACACACACACACACAGACACACACACACACACACACACACACACACACACACACACACACACACCCTTGTAAACGCCCATCACTCATCACCTCTACCATAGAGTGAACCGTGGCTTTCCTATACAAGGCCTGGAAAGAAGGGTGTGGAAACACTGTCATTGAGACTGCATTGTTATTTCTATTACGGTGCTGTTCCTCCATAATGTCTGGACTTCACTGTTATAACGGTGCTGTTCCTCCATAATGTCTGGACTTCACTGTTATAACGGTGCTGTTACTCCATAATGTCTGGACTTCACTGTTATAACGGTGCTGTTACTCCATAATGTCTGGACTTCACTGTTATAACGGTGCTGTTACTCCATAATGTCTGGACTTCACTGTTATAACGGTGCTGTTACTCCATAATGTCTGGACTTCACTGTTATAACGGTGCTGTTACTCCATAATGTCTGGACTTCACTGTTATAACGGTGCTGTTACTCCATAATGTCTGGACTTCACTGTTATAACGGTACTGTTACTCCATAATGTCTGGACTTCACTGTTATAACGGGGCTGTTACTTTATAATGTCTGGACTTCACTGTTATAACGGTACTGTTACTTTATAATGTCTGCACTTCACTGTTATAACGGGGCTGTTACTTTATAATGTCTGGACTTCACTCTTATAACGGTACTGTTACTTTATAATGTCTGGACTTCACTGTTATAACGGTACTGTTACTCCATAATGTCTGGACTTCACTGTTATAACGGTGCTGTTACTCCATAATGTCTGGACTTCACTCTTATAACGGTACTGTTACTTTATAATGTCTGGACTTCACTGTTCATAAGGGACTTCTGATCACTAGCACTGTACTGTAATGGAATAAACATCTGTAGAGAGAACCGGGACAGGACAACATGGTAAAGTACAGTGTATCTCTGAATTAAAACAATAAACATGTTCCAATGTTGCAGAGTGTTCGGTATTGAGTGCATTTGAATCATTCTCTTAATTGGAAGATCTTTTAAAAGATTAATGATTTTATACGGTTAATTCGTTACCATTACAATTGGAGTGGTAGTCCTCTAGTGCTCAGGGAATTGCCTTGGCATTGTTGGGGCCTGAATGAAAGATTGATAAATGAGTACTGTGTGGATAAGTCCACTAAGTGACTGTGAGCTGTACGTGGTTTTAAACTACTCCTGGTGCTGCAGAATATCACATCTGGATCATCTTGATAACACCTCCATTAAGACTCCTTAATGTTACAACATTACATTGAAAAGGTCCCTATGTTTCCCAATCTGACTGGCCCCTCATAATGGAGTTTATTGTAGTGTAGTAGAAGTAGACGTTATCCCTGAAAATGAAAATAACGTAGAGACAACAGAGAAGTGATGAAAGGTGTCTAGGGGTGCTGACCAGGGAACATAAACACATTTGGGGTTAAAATAGTTCATTTTCCCATGAGAAGATGCTGAAATATGGAGGATTTGGCCCAATAAAGAAAATGACAGAATGAATCAAGGTATGTTTGCGATTTATGACCGCAGGCTGTTGATATTTAACTATTCATTTTCTAAGGTTTGAAAGATTAATCTCCTCATATTACGATAGAAATGACATCCTCAGCCGTTAGGCCGGCGCGGGAGCCAGATCTGTTTACACAAATAAACAGGCTTTATGGGAAAGTCCTGCTCCGTCTAATTGGCAGGATTCTTGACTGCAGTCAGCGGGGCAAGCAGGACGAGTGACAGGCCCAGAATGCTGTGTAACGATGTGTGTCAGGTACACACATGGAATGGAGCCCTTCTGTCTCTCTCGCTCTCTCTCTCTCACCCTCTCTCTCTCTCTCTCTGTCTCTCTCTCTGTCTCTCTCTCTGTCTCTCTCTCTGTCTCTCTCTGTCTCTCTCTCTCCCTCTGTCTCTCTCTCTCTCTCTCTCTCTCTCTCTCTCTCTCTCTCTCTCTCTCTCTCTCTCTCTCTCTCTCTCTCTCTCTCTCTCTCTCTCTCTCTCTCTCTCTCTCTCTCTCTGTCTCTCTCTCTCTCTCTCTCTCTCTCTCTCTCTCTCTGTCTCTCTCTCTCTCTCTCTCTCTCTCTCTCTCTCTCTCTCTCTCTCTGGCTCTCTCTCTCTCTCTCTCTCTCTCTCTCTCTCTCTGGCTCTCTCTCTCTCTCTCTCTCTCTCTCTCTCTCTCTCTCTCTCTCTCTCTCTCTCTCTCTCTCTCTGTCTCTCTCTCTGTCTGTCTCTCTCTCTCTCTGTCTGTCTCTCTCTGTCTCTCTCTCTCTCCCCCCCTCTCTCTCACTACTTACTCCTTCCCTCTCTCTAACCCCCTCTCTCGCTCTCTCTCTCTCTTTCTTTCTCTCCCACCTTTCTCCTACACCCCCTCCCTCTCTTCTCCAGGCATTGGGTTGAGGCAGGGAAGCAAGGAAGTGTTGCTCCTACTTGTTCCGGTTCAATAAGACCTGGAATTCCTTTTTGGATAAACAGGGAACAGGAATCCTCTCTCCTCTCCTTTCCTCTGAGGAAGCTAAAAGGCTGTTTGTTTTTAAGGGGGGAGTTGTAAACCTGTCGAAATCAAGGGTGTCATTTTACTCTGAGTCAGAGGGGAGGGCACCAGCACCCATACCTCCCAGCCTAGGCCCTCTCCTGTTTAAATGAAGTTTTATGGGTAACCCAGCGGGCCCAGAGATAATGAGGGGTTTACAGGCCAGCAGTAAAATGGTGCTGAGGTTTGGTAGCCCCCGGACAGCGCTGCCACGCTTCCTACCACTAAAGATTAGAAACTCACACAGCCACATATTTCTCTATACTCCTTCTCCCTCCTTTTGCCCCAGCACTAGACTGCGTGTGTCCGTGTGTGTGTCTGTCCTCCACCACCCAAGTTGGTTTTCACGAGATGGTGTCTGGTGGGTTTTGATAGTGTCCACAACCTTGTTTCCATCATGTCTGCTTGTGGTACTTCACAGCGGTATACTTTGTGGAAGTCCAAGTGCTAATGCCCTGGTTTAGATGGTTTAGAGTTGTATGTGTTGTGATGATTGCATGTTAGAGCCTTTGATGTTGTTTTTTAGAGTTTCTTGTTAAAGTGTCACTGAACAGAAGAGTTGTGAGTGTCTCTTTCTCTCTCAAACACTATGGTCAGGGTCCGCTCCTTCTTACAGTCTTCCCACCGCCCACGCAAACATACAACATGGCGTTTTATGCATTATTTAAGTGTCCATTTTATGTGGTCAAACTTTTAGTGGTCAAACTTTATGACGTATGACCCCTTCCTCTCGTAATGTCCTTCAAACCAAACACACAACCCTGTTTTAATACCTGCCTTCACATTCCCATACATTGGAGGTGACAGTTTTAGACCAAAACAGCTAACCCTACACTGGGTTCATCCATAAAACTGATTGCTTGGGTCATTGATACAATGACAGTTTTAGTCCAAACAGCTCAGCTATCTAGACCTGATCCATAAAACAAATTCCTTGGGTCACCAATACAGGTTTATATAATAATAAATAATAATATGCCATTTAGCAGACGCTTTTATCCAAAGCGACTTACAGTCATGTGTGCATACATTTTTTTTTTTTTTGTGTATGGGTGGTCCCGGGGATCGAACCCACTACCTTGGCGTTACAAGCGCCGTGCTCTACCAGCTGAGCTACAGAGGACCACAGAACTACCACGTTTATGATAGTTTTAGCCAAAACAGCGAAACTGGGTTTTGACGCGATCCATAAAAGTGATTGCTAGGGTCATGGATACAGGTTTACATGATTTTAAACGACACGATAATGATGTACAGCTAAATCAACATGGTTCCTCACGTCTCTATACATCAGGCAAAGGGTAGGATGAGGAGATCTTGCCCTGGTCGAGATGCCCATAGGAAGCCTGTGTGTGTGCCTGCCTGTGTGTGCGTGACACAGACAGACCATTACTCACAGCGAGGCTAGAGGCTAGAGCAGGGTGTATTTGTCGATCCAGGCCATACTGGGAGACTGGGGTGAAGGATGACCCAAGGTTTCTTCCACAGAAAGCCTTGGAAAAACCTCTGGAAAAAAAGAACCTCTCCTCTGGAAACCACCTTAAAACGTCCATAATCCCTAAAGTTACATCACTTCAACAAGTTGTATTTATTCCAAGTATGAAACGTTTAAATGTTTTCTTTATACATGGTGACAATGTAACACATTGACGTAATGGTTCTGTAGGTCAGATATAACACATATCTAGAGATACAACAGCAGTACGTAGATACAGATATACACTGTATCTAGGAATGTAGACTGAGTATGTGTGAGGCCTAGTATGAGCCAGTGATCCAGAGACACTTTCTTAATGGAAGTTCCTTTATCTGTTATCTTTGCATTATAGTCACTTCACAGTGATTTGAAGAGGTACTGACAGCGTTTTAACTACTTTGCAGGTATGAAACAAACAGACAATCATAATATCAGTAATAAATATCAAATTCCCAGTTTATGCTTCAAAACCAACTTTATAAGAGGTTTTAAAAATAGGTTCCATTTGACTCCATGAAGTGCAGTAAGACATTGTTGGCAGAACAGATGGATGCAGTTCAATACATGATTAATATCATTCATTTCTTGGTAAAAATATATCCAAAAAATATTGCTATCAGGTTGTAAATCACAGCTAAACTGGTACATTGTTTGCTGCCTCTACCCATTCGGGATGCACTGTTTTAGTTTCAATTACTCAATTTTTTTAACTAAGGTTGGGAATGTCAATACAATCAAACTAGCAAGGGCAATGATCGCAAGTCAGTCATAATGTGGCTAATACGCTAGCGCACATGTCTCAAACACAAGGCCCGCGGGCCGAATAGGACACACAAGCGAGTCAAATGGGTCATTTACTTTATGAAATTACAGCCTGTAGTGTCCCATTTACAGGGCTCAGCGGAGGGAAAGTGAACAGACATTCCACAGTCCTAGCTAGGCTACTAAAATGTTGCAGTCTGGCTTCGGTTTTTAAAGCTTGACAATGAATAACCAAAAAACAAAACACCATGCAAAGGAGAATCATGTAGGCGTATTACAGCAACATTTGAGCAGTAGCCTAGGCTGGCTACTCAACTACAATACAGTTTGAGTGCACCATTCTGCAATGCTGCATTCAACCGCACTGGTGATCCATGCAGTGCAAAAAAAATGAAAAACATGTTTTAAGTTTAAACCTATAACTACGTTTTTTGTTATTTGGAGTTATTAAATAACTTTTTGATTAGGGTCGCAGCATATTATGCACATCTGCAAGCATAGTAGCAAAGGCTGGACAAATGTTCTTTATCTCTTTAGTTATAATATGTTAAAATACTATATACAGCATCCTATGTACTGTACATAAGTGGACATTATAAAGGGCCATATTTTTTCTAATAAAACAATGTACAGTTTGGGTCGCAGTTTCACGTTTTTGTGTAAAAACAAATAGGCTATGTTTGGCCTGCGAATTCGTTGTGTTTTTTCAATGTGAGTTGGACACCCCTGGGCTAGTGTATCTATTTATGTAGCAAGCTATTTATTTAGCAAGCTAAAAACACGGAGCCTAACATTAGCTAGCTAGTTAGCTGCTAGGAGGATGTCATGTCATTGGAGGAGTGAGTGAGTGACCGATTTCTTCCCCTCATATCGTTTTTCTGTGGCTACAGCTAGAGATGCAGGTGTCATTTGGTTAGCTAGCAAGAAATGTGAATCGCTTTGCTAGCTAGCTAGATATGTTGAACAACTGTTATCTACAATTAGCATATCTCTTAGTTGTCATTCAAACGTATTTGGCATCGATCGAATGAGCGGGCAGGCAGGCAAGTTCCCATTCAGTTGTCAAAACGTGGGTTGGGACAAGCATGCATTGGCAGGCAAGCTGCAGAAGGACAATCAGGCTACTTGCAATTTTGATGGCCAACTAGCTGAAAAAGTTTGAGAGGGTTTATCTAATGTTCCCTCGTTAGATTTTAGCTCATCTCGCGCTGGCTTGCATTAGTTGTTTATCTTGTTGTTTGATCAATAGGACTATGAAGTTCCCAAATGTAAGAGGAATCACGTGATATTAACATATTTGTAGAAATCCATTCAGGTGTATTTTGTGGCTTTTGGCGAATGCGTTCTAATGATCTAAAGTCGCGCTGTTTCTACTGCCTGTAAACACACAGTCCAGTTCAAAGTGAATGATAGCAAGCCCGTGTGGCAAATGGCTTATTTGCATATAGGCCTACTGTAGCTCTGATTGGCTTTGGCACACCGGCCTGCGTAGACTCCGGTCCTGGACAAGACATATGTTTTTATTAGGTTTTATTTACTGCGGTGTCTATTAATTGTCAAAACGCATGGCCACTTTCCCACTCTATATTGCTATAGAGTTTTCACAAATGCCTTAGTACACATCATTCCCAAACATTCTATGAATTTATGAAAACGTGAAAATGACCATATCTCACAGAATTTTTTTTAAAAAAAGGTGTCATATTCTTCCTGGGGGTGTATATGAACAGATTGTAATAAGATTTCATGTTGCTAAAACGCTGTCAGTTCCACTTTAACTCCCCCAAACCTCACAACAACAGAGGACAACAGAGGACACACCATTCAAGGCTTTTAGTGCGATAGAGATTTAATAGATAGATTTTTGCTTCACTTGTTAAAACACTCAGGGACATGTTTCAGTTCCCCTGTTAACAGCTGTATAAATATGAATTGGTCTTCCCATAGGGACTATCCATTTCATTTTATTGTCATATTCCTCAGGAAACAGTTCAAATCAATTCTGGAGTGCTGAGAGATGCTTTTGTGTGTGTGTTTGACAGCAGTGTGTGTGTGTGTGTGGGGGTAGTGTGTGTGTGTGTGTGTGTGTGTGTGCTACAGTATATGTGTGTGTGTTCTGTGTTTGAAAACACATCACTGTTTGTTTAGTGGCTGTTGAACATATAGCTCTCTATGATCTCTCCGTTCCTCTCCTCTATGATCTCTCCATTCCTCTCCTCTATGATCTCTCCGTTCCTCTGTGTGTGATTAGTAGTGTTGGATTGGAGGAGTTTGATTTATTTCAGAGTAGTAGTTTCAGCTGTAGCAGCCAAACATCCAGATGCTCTGAGCATCTGTGAGGGAAGCCAACATCTCACTAGAACAATCTTTAGTCCTGGAAATTTGACTTCTGGAACTGTGTCGTTGTGTTTCTGTTCTGGACATCTTACGTAAACATCAGCCGGGAGTCTAAATTAAAATCGAATTTGTTTATGACTTGGAAATCAATCAAAGTTATTTAGAGAGTTCAAACCCATCAAAAACATCTGGTTAAAACACCAAGGAAATAACTGAAAGTAAATCATCTAATCAGGGGCATGGCTAATACCTTGATGGATAGCTGTAAAACCCCACAAACACTTTCTCTGGGAGTGTGTCTAACAGATATTGACCCTGCGCTCCAGCTAAGTGGACCCATAACTCTAATCTACTCATCATGTTTACGGCCACGGGGGTCTAAAGAAGAGTTGTTTTTATTCTTCTTTTATCTTCTCCATTCATTGGACATTTTGTCAGAGTGACAAGTTTACCATTTCAGATTGTGATTATGAAGCTGGGGGTCTGTCAGTGATGAAACACAGATCTGAGAGGACTCTAAGATGGGCCTGGTGATAAGACCGAGAAGAGCTGTCAGGGAAGAGAGAGACACTCTGCAGTGAACAACAGAGCTGTGTCTGTGTGAGAAAGAGAGAGAGAGAGAGAGAGAGAGAGAGAGAGAGAGAGAGAGAGAGAGAGAGAGAGAGAGAGAGAGAGAGAGAGAGAGAGAGAGAGAGAGAGAGAGAGAGAGAGAGAGAGAGAGACTGATTCCAAGATACAGAAAAACAAAAAAACTATTAAAAGTCTCCACTCTACCAAACAGCAGGTCTTTTTACTCTTTAACTGTTTTACTGTTTTACTGAGATTCTCTCTACCTTCTCTCTACCGACCACCTTCAGAGGTTTCTGGTTATTATGAGAATGGGGACAAAGTGCTACAACTGTGAGCGATATAACAGATGTGTTATAGGGTGGCCATTTTAACAGTTATCCCCACTTTGTAGACTTTACTGCTGAACCAAGTGCTCCATATCGGCCGTCTTGAAATGACATATGTGAGGTTGTCAAACTAGACTAGAGCCACATTTGTGCGTTAGCTTCAGACCAAGTGATGCTTAGCAGATGGATGTGTGTGATCACTTGGTGGCCATTTTGGGCCGATAAAGATAAGAAGATTAGTAATCTGCTATAAGGGGGGAAACGACCACATAGCTGGTTTTTATCTGAAGGACAATAGAGGTGGCCATCTTTAGCATTTAGACCTTTGTGTGTCTCAGGTTGTTCTTAATGGGATTTCATTGAAAGCGTTAAGATAACCATGGTTAGACCTTAGTCTGTCTCAAGTTGTTCTTAATGGGATTTCATTGAAAGCGTTAAGATAACCATGGCTCATTCACGCTCTGTGGTTTCAGAGGGTGACCATGGACTTTTTTTTCTAAACGGCAGAATGTTTTCTCTCCATTCGGTCTTAATGGCAGTTTCTCAACCATTGTGGCTCGGCCATTGGAACGAGATGGGATGTGAAGGATGTCTGTCCGTTTGTATGGAATGAAAGTGAGGGATGAAAGGAGGGAGGAAAGAAGGGCGAAGAAGAAGACCCTCGTTTTGGACAGAACTAACATCCAGTGTTGGTTCTATAGAATACAGTTCTATAGAATAAATTTCTGTGTCCCCAGAAGTCAGGGGGTTAACTGAATCCTGGAAGCATCCGGAATTCTAGTCATTTGTTCGATCTGGTGAAGTGGTCCCTTTGAAGTGTGTGTGTGTGTGTGTGTGTGTGTCTGTTATTTCATCAATCCACTGACCAGACATTCTCTTTCTTCTCTCTTCCAAGTGGTGTCTCACTTTCATAAAAACCCAGTGGTCCATTCACACTTCCATCCACTTTCATCTTCTCCTCACTCCAAAAGGGTTGAAATGTCATCGCCGAAGTAATGCTATATCTCCCCTCCCTCCCTCCCTCCCTCCCTCCCTCCCTCCCTCCCTCTCTTCAAATGCCGATACACAATCAGCCAACTGCATTCCATTTCTGAAAGGACAACCCCAGTCAAACAGAATCGTGCAACGACACATGCCACAAATCCCTTTAGTTATGTCTAAACCTTTACAGGTTGTCTTATCTGTCTCGTTTAATTCAGTTATCAGGGCTGGACCGCTGACAGAGAAGTGGTATTCAGGGATATCTGATGGCAACAGGGGTCTTGGTGGTGGTGGGGATTTCTGCTTCAAGTTTGTCTGTGTATGTGTGTGTGTGTGTGTGTGTGTGTGTGTTTGTGTGTTTCTGTTGGAGTAAATAAGGGGAGACAACATAGTCTGAGCGCCAACAGACCCTCTTAATCCGAAGTCCAGAGACATGACAGGACTCCTAAACTGCATCTATACAATTCAGAATTGATACACTGATTGAGCTGTTAAGATTAGGTCTTCATGTTCAGTCTGTTTTATATTCTGACCAGGACAGCTGTTTAAGTAGCTGCCAGTGAGAGAATGGAGCTTTTATATAAAATGTTATATTTAGATGCTTTATGAGATCTCATATTTTTTTTATTGCAAATAAACAATTAATAATGCAAATGAACAATTATAAAAGCTGACTTTTCTATGGGATTGATACCTCTTGCCTTGTCTTTAGCAGCACAGCAAAACTATGGGATGGATAGCTCTAGCTGTTATAATGATGATTACAGAGAAATAGCTCTTGGTCTGGTTTCCCGATAGCGATGGAATTTAGGCTTACGAGTTTTTAACAATACATCTTTCCTACAATAGACTAAAATGTAACATGCTCTTCCCAAAATACCACGCAGAGATAAACGGTTGCTAGGTGAGTTGTTGGATGTTGTTAAATGTGTAACCAGAGGGGAAAAAACTCTAGACCACCTCTACTCCACACACAGAGACACGTACAAAGCTCTCCCTTGCCCTCCATTTGGCAAATCTGACCATAATTCTATCCTCCTGATTCCTGCTTATGAGCAAAAACTAAAGCAGGAAGCACCTCGGTTAATAAGGAAGTGGTCAGATGACGCAGATGCTAAGCTACAGGACTGTTTTGCTAGCACAGACTGGAATATGTTCCGGGATTCTTCTGATGGCATTGAGGGGTACACCACATCAGTCACTGGCTTCATCAATAAGTGCATCGATGACGTCGTCCCCACAGTGACCGTACATACATACCCCAACCAGAAGCCATGGATTACAGGCAACATCCACACTGAGCTAAAGGGTAGAGCTGCCGCTTTCAAGGAGCGGGACTCTAACCCGGACGCTTATAAGAAATCCTGTTATGCCCTCCGACGAACCATCAAACAGGCAAAGAGTCAATACAGGACTAAGATTGAGTCGTACTACACCGGCTCCGACGCTTGTCGGATGCGGCAGGGCTTGCAAACTATTACAGACTACAAAGGGAAGCACAGCCGCGAGCTGCCCAGTGACACGAGCCTACCAGACGAGCTAAATCACTTCTATGCTCGCTTCGAGGCAAGCAACACTGAAGCATGCATGAGAGCATCAGCTGTTCCGGATGACTATGTGATCACGCTCTCCATAGCCGATGTGAGTAAGACTTTTAAGCAGGTCAACATTCACAAGGCCGCAGGGCCAGACGGATTACCATGAAGTGAACTCCGAGCATGCGCTGACCAATTGGCAAGTGTCTTCACTGACATTTTCAACATGTCCCTGACTGAGTCTGTAATCCCAACATGTTTCAAGCAGACCACCATGGTCCCTGTGGGCAAGAACACTAAGATAACCTGCCTAAATGACTACCGACCCGTAGCACTCACGTCTGTAGCCATGAAGTGCTTTGAAAGGTTGGTCAAGACTCACATCAACACCATTATCCCAGGAACCCTAGACCCACTTCAATTTGCATACAGCCCCAACAGATGCACAGATCTCTGTTGCTCTCCACACTGCCCTTTCCTACCTGGACAAGAGGAACACCTACGTGAGAATGCTATTAATTGACTACAGCTCAGCGTTCAACACCATTGTGCCCTCAAAGCTCATCACTAAGCTAAGGACCCTGGGACTAAACACCTCCCTCTGCAACTGGATCCTGGACTTCCTGACGGGCCGCCCCCAGGTGGTAAGCGTAGGTAACAACACATCTGCCACGCTGATCCTCAACACGGGGGCCCCTCAGAGGTGCACGCTCAGTCCCCTCTTGTACTCCCTGTTCACCTATGACTGCATGGCCAGGCACGACTCCAACACCATCATTAAGTTTGCCGACGACACAACAGTGGTAGGCCTGATCACCGACAACGATGAGACAGCCTATAGGGAGGAGATCAGAGAGCTGGCCGTGTGGTACCAGGATAACAACCTCTCCCTCAACGTGATCAAGACAAAGGAGATGATTGTGGACTACAGGAAAATAAAGAGGACTGGGCACGCCCCCATTGTCATCGACTGAGCTGTAGTGGAGCAGGTTGAGAGCTTCAAGTTCCTTGGTGTCCACATCACCAACAAACTATCATGGTCCAAACACACCAAGACAGTTGTGAAAAGGGCACAACAAAGCCTATTCCCACTCAGGAGATATTTGGCATGAGTCCTCAGATCCTCAAAAAGTTATACAGCTGCATCATCGAGAGCATCCTGACTGGTTGCGTCACCGCCTGGTATGGCAACTGCTCGGCCTCCGACCACAAGGCACTACAGAAGGTAGTGCGCACGGCCCAGTACATCACTGGGGCCAAGCTTCCTGCCATCCAGGACCTCTATACCAGGCGGTGTCAGAGGAAGGCCCTGAAGATTGTCAAAGACTCCAGCCACCCTAGTCATAGACTGTTCTCTCTGCTACCGCACGGCAAGCGGTACCAGAGCGCCAAGTATAGGTCCAAAAGGCTTCTTAACAGCTTCTACTCCCAAGCCATAAGACTCCTGAACAGCTAATCATGGCTTTCCGGACTATTTGCATTTGATTTGGTGCATGTGTTGATACTGACAGGATAGAAAGAAAGGGTGTGCTGCTCTCAGATCAGCTTTCTCCATTCAAATCTTACCTCAACATTATAATTATTTCACAGTACTGACGACAGATCAGCTCCTAGTGAGATATTAGCACCTATGGCTGCAAATATTGAAGCAGCTTATTCTAATGCTTACCCAATAGAAATGCACTAAATCACCGATTTGGCACATCATCGAACACGTTAGGCTACACTTCATGAAATATATTGAGACAAATTACAGACAGTAGCCTACAAGTAGCAAAATAGACATGTAATTGAAATACTACTGTTTATATTTTAATGTAGTCATCTCAGTTTTCATTTGAAGCATATTTTTATATGTCGCTTGTTTGTATCAATTGCAACTTAGGTTCAGAAGTTATCGGCGGTCACAGAGAGACGGATAAACCATGTGATTCTATGTTTAGCAGAGATGTTCTGTGTATGAAGTGACGCGGGAATGCAAAAAAGTATCTAACGACACACTTACCACTGGGCACAGACGTCAATTCAACGTCTATTCCACCTTGGTTCAACTTAATTTATTTGAAATGACATGGAAACAACGTTGATTCAACTAGTGTGTGCCCAGTGGGTTAGCAGTTCTACAAGTGGTCTGAGGCAGGTGTTAGATTACGAGCGTTTTCAAGTGCAACGTTAATGATGATGGTTTTGGGAAACAGCTCGGTGATTTAACGATGCTCCTACGAAGGTTCTAACGATGAACTTAGCCTTAAGAAGCTTTTGGGAAACAGGGCCCTTGTGAAACAACTTGTTGTTATAATGATGATTACAGCAACATAGCTCTGGTGAAACAATGAGTTTGGACACAAGTCCAGTTCAACTCTGTACAAAAATGACTTTGGATACTGGTAGAAGATTATTTGGCCCTACACGTCCAGTTACATTTTCTGTACAACTGGAATGTGTATTGGACAGCTGTTCAGACTATTTCCCCAATCCCTGAGCTGCACTTGAACAGCTGACATTAAAAGGCCTCACTGATTAAAGCAAACAATAGTAGAAGGTGAGAAATCCATTGTTTATAGCTGTGGTCACATTCACTCTCATTCAGTGAATTAGAACAGCATGTGTGATTCCGTTGGGATGCATTCTTGTTCTATTTCTATGCGTGGTTCCATAGAATATAACATAATAGAATAGAATAGAAAACTAAAGAAATGAAAAGAAAGGAAAAGCAATGGAAAAAAGTTATAGAACAGAACAGAATTGAATAGAATAATTGTTTGCCTTTAACATTAATGTTGTGATCAATGGGTTAAAGAAAAGTGTGATTTAGCATCACAGACACCCCAAGCATCTGTTCCTCACACATACCACACAAAAAACTCTCACAAATTAAATTAACCGCCATACAAAATCACATCTGAAGCGGTACTGTGAGACGAGTGCCAAAAACAATAAACAAGCAACCGCAAGCATATGGAGCCCAACCCACAACCCATAGCTCTCTCACTCAACCACATCTCCATAGAAAACATGTCCAAGTCCTTCACTGAGACCACACCAGACAACTGACAGACAACCAGGGCTTGGGCCCTTTTACTTTAGTCCAAATAGACACATCTCAATTCAATTGCAATTAAGCAGGTTAAAACTGTAAAACTATTTGGATTTTGGTTGTTGTTAATGTAAAGCTCACTGTTATCGCAGTGTGTAGTTATATTTCTGATCGTTCGTCTGTCAGTTTAGCAGTTTAGTGGTTTGGTGTTATCTGGGGGGAGATCTTGTGTAAATGTTCTTCAGGCGGGACCATTTTTACTGTATCTTGAGGTGATGATGACATTAATGTGCTGTTCGAGGTTATTCATAGTCAGTGGAAATAAACACAGTACTGGAGTTCCTATTCTGTCAGAGATTCAACAGAAATCTCTGTCAGTACATTTTAATAGGGTGAGTTGTACCAATGTATTCTGACATTTTGTGATCCCCTCAAAATGCACAAGCAAACTTCTCTTGCATAATTTTTTCTAGGCTCAGCAAATACAGTATGAAATACTGTCTGACCACCTAATCAAAGAAATGGTGCTACCACAGAGTCCCCTCTCTCCTAATTTCCCTGAGTTTGTTAGTAATTAAACAGGCTCTGTCTGGGTAGTGCAGCAGCAGACCAGTCAGACTGTGACAAAAGCCTTACCCACCATGTAGTAACCTCACCAGGTCAAGCAGTGTGTGTGTGTGTGTGTGTGTGTGTGTGTGTGTGTGTGTGTGTGTGTGTGTGTGTGGGGGGTGGGGGTGGGTGGGTGGGGGGTGCGTGTGTGTGTGTGTGTGTGTGTGGGGGGTGGGTGGGTGTACGTGTGTGCGACCTGGGCTCTATCAAAACAACTGGACAATGTCCCTGTCCCTGAGTCCTGCTGGGAAAGTAGACCAATCACAGTCCTGACCAATCAAACTGACGAAAAACTTCAAAAGATGAATATAACTAAAGTGATGAGAGAGTGATTATAGCCGATAGAAGATCTGCTTTAAGATAGTCAGTATCAATACACCAGAAGTCTTGTTGGTTTTAGTCAACAAAGTGGAGAAGGATTTTTAGACATAAAACCAAGTAGAGAAGGTAAATTCAAGCTCAGAAAACCTAAACGGCAACATTATGATCCACACGCCACCATATACCCGTCCTTTAAATCCACCACAAATCTCTCCCTTTTCACACTATAGTTTCAAAAGGATTCAAGTGATATCTGACATCTATCACATGCCATGATAAATCATGATGAATGGAGATGTAGTGTTCTAAGGAGAACCAGGTTCCCTCCACACAGACTGACAATCACTTCCATATGGTCTATCAGAGAGCTGTGAATGATGATAACACACACACACACACACACACACACACACACACACACACACACACACACACACACACACACACACACACACAGGCATACACACAGGCACACACACAGGCACACACACACACACACACACACACACACACACACACACACACACACACACACAGGCATACACACAGGCACACACACAGGCACACACACACACCAGTGAATGATGATGTGAATGAATAATGATGTGCTAGAGGTATTATTTAGGATCTTGGATGTGATTAAGAGTAATGTCAACTTATCCTGATGATGGATCGACCAGAGCTGAATAGGTGAGCCGCGTCGTCAAATTGGGCGTAACTATATTTCACTGGAATTGCTGCTATGAAGCAAGGTCAATATGATGAAATTGGTGAAAAATATATTTTCTATGAAAACACCACACACATGCATTTCAGCATTATTTCAACATTTGCTGACATTCGCTGTAAGAAATGTTTGTTATACACTTATTTCCTTGGTTATTCCCCAGTCATGTGCCGTACAGCCACTATAAGTTGACGCTATCAAAGAAGTTAAGAGAACCAGGAAGTTCTGTAAAAACATCTCCATTTCCAAAGTCCTATAAACTTTGGTACTGCTGTTTCTGAAGAGCCGATACGCCTGTCTTTCTCTCTTACCATGTGGTTCCAAGGGGAAATGTTTCCTTTCAATGGACTTGATAGACTGGGTGTGTTGTCAGTATAAATCCTTCTGTAATATATATATATGCATGACGTCTGGGCATCCATTTTGTGGCCGATTCTTGGCTGGTGTTCAGTATAGTGTCTGGACATGTTGAAAATTAATCTACAGCTTGAGGCGGGAGTTGAACGCTATGTTGGTTAATCCAATGCTGGGAGACCCCCTTGGTTCTCTCACAAAGACTGGCTGTTGTTTTAATAAAACATATATTGTTTCCATACACAGGGCCTTGGGAAAGGCTGCACACGGAACAGCTTGAAATTACAAGTAGCGGTCAATCTGAAAAGAAAGCAATGGACAAACGTCAAACAATGCAGAGAGTTGATGAGTTCATGTTGGACCAAGACTTCTTCCAAATATCACCTTTCAACTTAAAAAAAAAGAAAAAAGATTTTGTTCCATGATGTTAAGCAGTGTGGGTAATATGCTAAAATATAATGAAAATCAACTACAGTATAAGTTAATAAAGTGGGACTTCCGGGAGCCAGTGGTTTGAGCCAATGCAGTCATGTTCTGTACAGTACAATAGGTATGTTTTAACCCTTTATTGCCCAAATAGGATTTGAACCCATGTCAAATACTGCATCTGTGCTTGATTGAGTTTGCGTGTTGCAATGGAACCAATAGAAAAGTATCAAAATTGCAAACCCCGCCCATAGCACTCCAGGCAAGTTTAATCAAACACTGAAAGTATTTGAAAGATTTTCAAATACTATTTGAACCCAAGTCTGGTCAGTACTCAAATCAGGGCGATGAACTGCAGACGGGAGAACGAGCTCCTCGCTGCGATTCATCAACAAGCTCCAAAATCATGAAACAACATCCAGAAGGTTTAGGATGTGGTCTCTGGACTCCACATAGAGACAGATGTTTAAAAGAACCAAAGGAAATCATGCTATTTTCAAAACGCTGCCCAAACTTTGACCAGACTTTCTATATAATACTATAAATATACAGTAGTTCTTAGACGAAAACCAACTGGCTGGTCTAAGAAACCTCCCTCCAAGATAGGCTCCTCAGGGTCCTCATTTTAGAAGTGAAAATGTTTATTGTCTCAATCAAATTAATCACACTGGACCTCTGTGATTCACTGGCTGTTTTACTTCAGGACAGTCACGCAGGCCTACTGCACGCGTGCGTGAGTGAGCGTGCGTGTGTAGCCTTTACTGTCTGTGTTTACCTGGGTTTAGTATAGAATCAGGGAATGTAGGACCTTGCCCTAAGGGAAGCACTGGTAGCAAAAACCCAGAGCTTACAGTTAAACCCACCAGGAAATCAATCTAGGGCAATAAAGGAAGCAAGGTGGCTTATTTTATCCTCCCATTCAATGTACCTCTTTTTCCCTTGCCTTGTTGTTATTTAGATACCAAGGAGGTCTGTGTAATTCTGATTTCATTAAACACGATCGAGGAATGAATAAATGGGTGGTTTGTATGAAGGAGTACAGTATGGAGTTCTGAGAGAGAGAAAAGAGAGAGCGAGCAACAGAAAAAAGAGTGAAAGAGAGGGAGAGAGAGATTTCTACACAGCTCTACCCTGACACCTACTGACCAGGCATTCTGTGAGGTCACCTAAATGAACAGGCAGGGTCCTACTATACAATCAGTGAATCAACTTTAAGATTGGCTCACTCTCACTGTGTATAAAAAGGCTATCTAACATCAGACCTTAAAGTAAAAGGACACTAATCTTCTACCCTCACACCCTCACACCCTCATACCCACGTCTTCTCATCTAACCCCCTATTACTCAGTGGTGCGTATTCATGATGCCAAGGGGAAGCCAGGCTTCCCCCCAAAAAAAGCATGACATTGGCGTTTGTCTACAAGTAGGGTGAGTCAACAGGTTTTTCCACTTACACGAACACACAGAAATCAGAACCATGGACAGCCACGTCATATTTAGATTACGTTGATTGGACTAAATTGTTTTTGGTATCTTTTAGTTGTCACTGTATTAGACTAAGCAGAGGTGATGTGATGTTGAAATGGTGCTGGAATAGTGGAGGCAGCTCCTGTTTTCTTTGCGACTTGCGGTAACTCTCTGTGGTTCTAAATCAATAGTTGTTTAGTGGTCTGAAAATGTCGGAGACATTAACTTGCTTAACCATGCTGTAGGTCATGTAACTGTCTGTTACATGCAATATGCGTAGTGGACTTCACCGGACAGAGGTTGCTATCCGTTTTGGTGATATTACAAAGGTGTGGTTGAATTTATTCTGCCACTGTCTTATTGTCTCGGCCTTTAGGCCTACTGTATATATTACGGTGTCAAGGCAAATGAATTAACAGGTTATCGAGCAAACAACGCAATAGGTTGTAATATGGCTCTTTAGCCTTCCTTCTATGTCTGCTTTAGGGGTAAAAGGGGTACCTTGCTGAGCTCTAGTAGTCTCTTGGTCTGGGTATAGAGCCCCAGACTGGTGCCTTGGGTCTGGGGTAACCACCAGATGGCTGGTTCATAGTCTCTAGGAGAGTCTTAATTATCACAGTTCAGGATATGGCTTAGTTTAATGACACTTCCTTCACAGTCAGACAGTAATATATTATTTATCTACCGGCATTCAGAGACAATACAAACAGTGAGCATTTTCATTGACTTTGGGTCATATTTTCATATCGATATAATAATTTCCATGTCTTGTTTAATAGCAAGGTCTAAGGTTTATGTCAAGTTTTAACATACCAACTGTGTTGAGAGATCAGATGGTTTAGATTTTCCTGTCATCATGGTGTTGTATTTAAACCCAGAGGACGTTAGAGAAAAGTGAAACCTATACTCCCTGTACGGACTACATGTTCGTTAATGGTCTAATGGCTGTGTTGGTCTCCCCCCATGACGAATACATACATGTTAAAACAAGACAGGACTTATGGGGACTAAAACAGACTTATGGGGACTGTCAATACTGTAGAATACGGTACTTATGAGTGCCCTCAACATGTACTTTCTAACACAGGACATGTTTTTTAAATGTAAAGGATGGGATTTGCTAATCAAATTAAGATTGCCGCTGTCCTTTTGTGATGATGTGATGCGATCGTCACCGTGGAGACGCCTTGTGTCCCTTGAGTGTATTCCCTAACTTCCCTAACAGGTTACTAATAGGTTGCTAATAGCAGAAGCTGACTTGTATTAATGTCACGACCACTTAACAATGATGTGGAACTAATTAATTCATTTCCTCTCGTTCTCAGAATAGGCTATTTTCACGTTAAGGCGTGGAGGGAAAATAAAGAAATTCCGTTGGAATATCAGGTTTAGATTCTAATTGAGTAAAAATAATAAACTTTCCCCTCAAGTTCACAACTGTTAGCCTGGGAGGAGGAATGCTAGCTAAGCTAACAGTGCCCTGGGTCTCTGGGTCTGGGGTCTGACATGCTAGCTGCTCCTGTATATACTCTATATTCAGGGAGAATACTGTGGAAACGTTAGCTGTAGCACTCTGGGATGTTTAAATGTACTGTGACAGGATTCTCTGAGAGTGTTACGTAGATCTTGTTTTCACAGTGTTAAGTTCTTTAAGTGGTGTGTTAACTGTGTTTGTGTCTGAGCTATGTGGTGGGAGTGGTGTATTTATGGCCCTAAGGTCATTTCTGCTTAATGTTTGATCATTCTTGGGTGTGTAGCACTCATTGTATCCATGAGAGACACCTCCATGAAAGAGGAGTCACTTGTAAAGAATCAATCATATTTCAACATTCAATTCTATCTAGGACCACCAGAGAGTCATATAAATATGACTCTGAGTCAACCTACAGTTGATTCATAGGTGTATTATGACAGTTGTAGTGACATGGAGTCATCCCTTGCTATGGAATTCTCATGCAGTGGTGCTCGCAGTCCGCTTGTCATGTCATGGTGGAATTCAGACCTCCTAAAGTTTGACCTCAGTGTTGAAAAACAAATCTAAAGACGAGTTAGTCATCTTTTAGAAATGAAACAGAATTGCATCGTATATAATTGAAGTGTGAATGGAATACATCTATTCCAACAACATTATCCCTCACAATTACATGTAAAATTTGATTGAACATCCACTAAGTCATTAGTAAATCTACTTAAACCATAGTGTGGCCATATACCATATGTCTTTATGTTAATCTTGCTGCTTTACAATAACGGCTTGGCAGAGTAAACTAACGGTAGTCTATGACTTCCTTCCTGTCTAGGCAGTATGGTATATTGTTTATGGCCTACGATGATGTGTGTAATATCAACATGGCGCCGGTCCAAATTGTAAAAATAAACAGCCAATAGAGGTTGAGGATGTAATGACTTATTAGCTACAGATAGGGACTAGATAGGGACTTGATAAGGACTAGATAGGGACTAGATAGGGACTTGATAAGGACTAGGCTATTCACTAGGGTTGATATTGCACTATGGGGTAGATTTAAATGAAGAGTTTCATTCCAAAATGCTATACAGTATATCTATTTTCAGAAATGTTGGTAAATTAGCTTTTATAGTTGAAAGAAATTATGAAAGAGATTGGTGTGTTTTCTCACTATCTAATCATGGCATGCAGTTGTTCAATGACAGACATTGTATAAAAAATCTATCACTTGATGGTTTCATTTCAGAGAGACAAATAATCATGTTTTTTTGCAAAATATTATCTATCCGCCTCACTCTCAGAGAAATAAGTAGTACTGCTAGGCTTTACACAGTCAAATGTAACAAATAACTACATTTTTTATGAAGAAATTTACAAATTTGTGACATAAATTTAAACATATATATCTATATATATTAAATAATTCAATACAGTAATATGAGATCTGTATGTAAAACATTTACATTTGACATTTTAATAATTTAGCAGATGCTCTTATCCAGAGCGACTTACAGTAACATTCATCTTAAGATAGCATGGTGAGACAACCACATATCACAGTCAAATATACAGGATACAAACATTCCATTCCTGCTAAACAATGGATATATAGCATTTTGCACCCAAAAAACTCTGAGAACAGTAATATTTTACACACACATGAAGGTACACATCAGCAATCATTTCTGATGAAAAAACACAAATGTGAAAAATGTGTGGATATAGTGTTTTGGAAAGAAACTCTTCAAATATAGTTAGAATCATGCTATTCTTGTGCTTCATTGGGATTTCAATGGTGCTGAAAATGCTTCACTTGTGGAGAATAAATCAATTTAGTGTTATTTTAATTTCTTGAGAACACATTGCCTTAGTAGGCCTAGTCATGTCTGTCCGTCCATCCGTCTGTCTGTCTGTCTGTCTTTATTGGCAGTGTTCTCAGAACAGCATTGTCTAAGATTCTATAACCCACTTCAACCTTCAGATAGGTTCTTAATATTCCATGACGGTAAATATGTACTTTTAGAGTGACTACCATCCATCTTGTCTATCAACAATCTGAAGAAACACTGAGCTAGGAGAATGATAACATGACGCTGATGCAGAAAAGGAGATCTAAAGTATTGAAGAATTGCAAACGTACAGCGTTGCTTGCTTGCCCTGGATTCAGACTGAATACTACTTTAAGCGACAAACCTGACAAATTTATAATCAATCAAATTCAGAGGGGAGATTTAAACTACTTAAATACTGCAAACATACAGAGTGCGTTGCTTATGGAGAGATAACATAAAGAGATTGTTGTAGGGGAAGGTTGTACAGAAACATGGGCACTAGGTGCTTTGAAGGTTAAAGGAAACTCCACCCAAAAACTATCTTCTAGTATTTGTTTCATTAGTCCATCGTTGATATAGTTCCAAAAATGTTTTGCTTGTCAGCAATCAAGTTTTCAAGATATGTAACTTTCAAAATACAGAAAGCATTTCTGTATTTTGAAAGTTTAACATTAACAGTATCTAACATGAACCATATCTATACATCATTTAACATGAACATTATCTAGACATAGTATAAACATGTATTCAGTAACAGCTTTACTGGAGAGATTAGCCTATGTGTGACTTTCAGAAAGTGAAATACCGTTGTTTGGTTCTTCGTTTGATGTATTGTACAATGACTGTATAAACATTAGGAACACCTCCTCTTTCCATGACATACACTGACCAGGTGAATCCAGGTGAAAGCTATGATCCCTTATTGATGTCACTTGTTAAATCCACTTCAATCAGTGTAGATGAAGGGGAGGAGACAGGTTAAAGAAGCATTTTTATGCCTTGAGACAATTGAGACATGGATTGTGTATGTATGCCTTTCAGAGGGTGAATAGGCAAGACAAAATATTTAAGTGCCTTTGAATGGGGTATGGTAGTAGGTGCCAGGCGCACCGGTTTGTGTGTGTCAACAACTATAGTTTCCTGTGTGTATCAAGAATCGTCCACCACCCAAAGGACTTCCAGCCAACTTGACAACTGTGGGAAGCATTAGAGTCAACATAGGCCAGCATCCCTGTGGAACGCTTTCGACACCTTGTAAAGTCCATGCCCTGACGAACTGAGGCTGTTCTGAGGGCAAAAGGGGGTGCAACTCAATGTTAGGAAGGTGTTCCTAACGTTTTGTACATTCAGTGTCTATCACTGTATTAAGTTACCGAACTACAAGTCTGCGCTTACAAAAGTAGACTAAGGAGACTTCTACAGAATATAGGCCTATCAATCCATATAATGCCAAATACCTTTTCCAGGAGAAGTTGACGGTGTAATTTGTTATCGTTGGAGATATGTCACAGTATGACAATGTGCACCTGGGATTAGGAGGAAGGAGAATATCATTTCCCCTTCGTAATCAACTGACCATCAAGTTGCATATCCTGGCGTTTCCTATAGGAATACAGTAAGATGTATACAGTGAAAGGCAACCTGATCCTGTAGGCTAGCACTCTCTCTGTGTGGGTTAACACAATAGACCCACTAAACACAGCCAAAACATTCACAATGTGACAATGACCTTTCTACACCGAAATATCATTATTTATATTGAATTACATCAAATTGTATTATTATAAACGCTCAAGACAAATTACTACTCTGTTCCTATAATATTTAAATTCCATTTGAATACCATGTTAGAGCAGACATCTGCCACCTCTATCTGCCAGATACAACATTGTGTGGTTTTAATGTCATCAATCCACCATGTATTGTAACATGTTGACAGTAAAGCTGCTATAGCTGGATGAAATACTGCCCTTTCTCAGGATTGTCCAGCGTTTCAAGTGGAGCTCCTCAGTAGCAGACCTGGGTTCAAACTGTATTTGTTTCCTTTCAAATACTTTGAGGGTTTTATTAGAATCTGTCTGGACTGCCAGATGGATGGGATTTGCACTTTTGGGACTATTCCATTTGTTCCATTGCATCAGGTAAGCTCAATCAAGCACAGTGAACGGTTTGAAAGAAAACAAATATGATTTGAACCCAGGCATGGTAGTCCGGTGCAGCTGGCAGAGGTTTTACAAGATCTAGCCCCTCCAGAGTGTCTTGTCTCTGGGGACAGAACCCAATACCTCTCCACTCCATGCCTCCATCCCCTCTCTCCACGCTTGGATGAGAGTACTCACTGTACCGTGAGCTGTGGCGTATGTGATTTCACTGTTGGGGTTGGCAACGGTTACCAAACCTGTCTGATTCTTCTTCAACTACAGGGGAAACCCCACTGGATTGTGTAGAGAAGAGAACAGAAAGAATGAATTAATCTAGACTGGAACAAAGACCAGGACTGCTAAACTGTATCTGTGAGAACCACTGCAGTGATGTACGAGACATGAGGGTATCTGGTCCATTAGCGAGCCCCAGACCTTGCCTGTTTCCTGTGTCTGTGTCCATGCACCCTGTGTGAACACACAAGTCAACAGGGGGGGCACATTTTTCCAACAGTCGCCATGCAAGGCTGCTGAGAGATTTCGAGCTTTCAAGATGTCATTTGGTTCTATCTTTGGGGCGGCTGTGTGCTCCTGTGTCCGTCCCCCACATACCTGATTCCCCCTGAGTGTCTGCGACATTGTTTTCCCAGCGTCCCGGGCTGCATCCCAAATGGCACCCTATTCCCTATAGTGCACTACTTTCGACCAGAGCCCCATCAGCCCTGGTCAAATGTAGTGCACTATAAAAAGGGAATAGGGTGCACACCGGACGCTTCGTCTCGACTCCCGACCGGTTGCTTTTTATTTTTCATGGGCAACTCCCACATTAAACGTATATGCGTTCCTAGAGACAAGTGTAGCTATCCATCTAATTCCCGAAGCCAGAACCAAATCTGTCATGAGAGACTACTATCCATCTACCGGAGCAACAGAGGGAGAAAAAGCAGGCCAAGTCTCTACACAACTGTAATGTTGGGGTTTAAATCATTGGGGCTGTCTGTGGGTCTTTGAGAGGATTTATGCAGTCACGTTTTACGTAACGATTCAAGATATGTCCAGAAGTTATTGTTGAGACCGTAGTTTAGTGGAGAACTGTATTTTGATATGCAGCGTGATACCACGATTCAGCTCTTTGGCAACAAATAAAGAGTTTTGAAAGACGTGTCATAGATGGACTATATACAGTATTATTCTGTTTTCTTGCTTTCAGTTTCCTCTCCAGAAATCCTACATCAACATGTCAAATTGAATCAGGTTGATTTAACACTCATCAAACATTTTGGTCACTGCGTGTCCTCTCAAGAGAATGAAGAGAAACGGCCGTGGAAAAACGAATTCTCCCAGACCACAACCGTTCTGGAGCTTCTCCAACATTACAGCTGTCGGACATCTTGTTTGTATCCCAATACCCAAACTTGTGCACTACAAAAATTAAGAGATGTATTGACAATGCATACAAAGTAGTGTGCTAGTGGGGATATTGGGACATAGTTGGCTTCTTCATCTTGTTTTCAAAATAAGTTTCTGTCAGATATCTGCCTTCTCATGTGCAACCAAAATGAGATGCCAGCCACTCTGTCAAGTCAGAGGTCAGTTTGAGTTTGAACATACGATTCTGACATTGATTTATGAGTGTTCCATAGTTCCATTATAGTCATATTGATTTAGGAGTGTTCCATAGTTCCATTATAGTCATATTGATTTAGGAGTGTTCCATAGTTCCATTATAGTCATATTGATTTAGGAGTGTTCCATAGTTCCATTATAGTCATATTGATTTAGGAGTGTTCCATATCTCCATTATAGTCATATTGATTTAGGAGTGTTCCATATCTCCATAATAGTCATATTGATTTAGGAGTGTTCCATAGTTCCATTATAGTCATATTGATTTACGAGTGTTCCATAGCTCCATTATAGTCATATTGATTTACGAGTGTTCCATAGTTCCATTATAGTCATATTGATTTAGGAGTGTTCCATAGTTCCATTATAGTCATATTGATTTACGAGTGTTCCATAGCTCCATTATAGTCATATTGATTTACGAGTGTTCCATAGTTCCATTATAGTCATATTGATTTAGGAGTGTTCCATATCTCCATTATAGTCATATTGATTTAGGAGTGTTCCATAGTTCCATTATAGTCATATTGATTTAGGAGTGTTCCATATCTCCATTATAGTCATATTGATTTAGGAGTGTTCCATAGTTCCATTATAGTCATATTGATTTAGGAGTGTTCCATATCTCCATTATAGTCATATTGATTTAGGAGTGTTACATAGCTCCATTATAGTCATATTGATTTAGGAGTGTTCCATATCTCCATTATAGTCATATTGATTTAGGAGTGTTCCATAGTTCCATTATAGTCATATTGATTTAGGGAGTGTTCCATATCTCCATTATAGTCATATTGATTTAGGAGTGTTACATAGCTCCATTATAGTCATATTGATTTAGGAGTGTTCCCATATCTCCATTATAGTCATATTGATTTAGGAGTGTTCCATAGTTCCATTATAGTCATATTGATTTAGGAGTGTTCCATATCTCCATTATAGTCATATTGATTTAGGAGTGTTCCATAGTTCCATTATAGTCATATTGATTTAGGAGTGTTCCATATCTCCATTATAGTCATATTGATTTAGGAGTGTTCCATAGCTCCATTATAGTCATATTGATTTAGGAGTGTTCCATAGTTCCATTATAGTCATATTGATTTAGGAGTGTTCCATATCTCCATTATAGTCATATTGATTTAGGAGTGTTCCATAGTTCCATTATAGTCATATTGATTTAGGAGTGTTCCATATCTCCATTATAGTCATATTGATTTAGGAGTGTTCCATAGTTCCATTATAATCATATTGATTTAGGAGTGTTCCATAGTTCCATTATAGTCATATTGATTTAGGAGTGTTCCATAGTTCCATTATAGTCATATTGATTTAGGAGTGTTCCATATCTCCATTATAGTCATATTGATTTAGGAGTGTTCCATAGTTCCATTATAGTCATGTTGATTTAGGAGTGTTCCATATCTCCATTATAGTCATATTGATTTAGGAGTGTTCCATAGTTCCATTATAGTCATATTGATTTAGGAGTGTTCCATAGCTCCATTATAGTCATATTGATTTAGGAGTGTTCCATGTCTCCATTATAGTCATATTGATTTAGGAGTGTTCCATAGTTCCATTATAGTCATATTGATTTAGGAGTGTTCCATAGTTCCATTATAGTCATATTGATTTAGGAGTGTTACATAGTTCCATTATAGTCATATTGATTTAGGAGTGTTCCATAGTTCCATTATAATCATATTGATTTAGGAGTGTTCCATAGCTCCATTATAGTCATATTGATTTAGGAGTGTTCCATATCTCCATTATAGTCATATTGATTTAGGAGTGTTCCATATCTCCATTATAGTCATATTGATTTAGGAGTGTTCAATAGTTCCATTATAGTCATATTGATTTAGGAGTGTTCCATATCTCCATTATAGTCATATTGATTTAGGAGTGTTCCATAGCTCCATTATAGTCATATTGATTTAGGAGTGTTCCATATCTCCATTATAGTCATATTGATTTAGGAGTGTTCCATATCTCCATTATAGTCATATTGATTTAGGAGTGTTCCATAGTTCCATTATAGTCATATTGATTTAGGAGTGTTCCATATCTCCATTATAGTCATATTTATTTAGGAGTGTTCCATATCTCCATTATAGTCATATTGATTTAGGAGTGTTCCATAGTTCCATTATAGTCATATTGATTTAGGAGTGTTCCATAGTTCCATTATAGTCATATTGATTTAGGAGTGTTCCATATCTCCATTATAGTCATATTGATTTAGGAGTGTTCCATAGTTCCATTATAGTCATATTGATTTAGGAGTGTTCCATAGTTCCATTATAGTCATATTGATTTAGGAGTGTTCCATAGTTGTCACGATCGTCTTGAAAAGGAGTAGACCAAGGCGCAGCGTGAGAAACAAACATGACTTTAATTAGTTAAAGTTTCTAAATACAAACAAAACACGACTTGTGAAGTCCACGGTGACACTGACCGAACACGGAACAAAAACCCACAAACCCAAAGTGAAACACAGACAGTTAAATATGGCTCCCAATCAGAGACAACCAGCAAACAGCTGACACTCGTTGCCTCTGATTGGGAGTCACACAGACCAACCTAGAAATAAACACAACAGAACTACCAACATAGAAATAAACACATAGAATGAACACACCCTGGCTCAACATAATGAGTCCCAGAGCCAGGGTGTGACAGTACCCCCCCCTAAAGGCGCGGACTGCGACCACACCTCAACTAAACAAAACAGGGGAGGGCTGGGAGGGCTTGGTGCGGGTGGCAGGAACAGGCCGGGTCGGGCTGGCGACGCGCACCGTAGACTTGGTGCGGGTGGCAGGAACAGGCCGGACCGGGCTGGCGACGCGCACCGTAGGTCTAGTGCGTGGAACAGGGACAGGCCGGGCTGGGCTGTCGACGCACACCGTTGGCTTGGTGCGTGGAGCAGGGACAGGCCGGGCTGGGCTGTCGACGCACACCGTAGGCTTGGTGCGTGGAGCAGGGACAGGCCGGGCTGGGCTGGCGACGCACACCGTAGGCTTGGTGCGTGGAGCAGGGACAGGCCGGGCTGGGCTGTCGACGCACACCGTGGCTTGGTGCGGGTGGCAGGAACAGGCCGGGCTGGGCTGGCGACGCACACCGCAGGCTTGGTGCGTGGAGCAGCAACTGGCCGGACTGGGTTGGCGACGCACACCGTAGGCTTGGTGCGTGGAGCAGGGACAGGCCGGGCTGGGCTGGCGACGCACACCGTAGGCTTGGTGCGTGGAGCAGCAACTGGCCGGACTGGGCTGGCGACGCACACCGTAGGCTTGGTGCGTGGAGCAGGGACAGGCCGAACCGGGCTGTGGAGACGGATAGGAGGCCTGGAGTGAATAGCGGCCACCACCCGTCCTGGCTGAATGCCTACCCTCACACACTCTGTGTGAGGCATCCGCACAGGACGTACAGGGCGGTGTACCCCTGGCCTGGTGGCCTTCTGGATCCGCCCCCTTTTCTCCTCCGTCAGCCCCGTCGTCCATGCCGTGTGCCCCCCCCTAAACATTTTCTGGGGTTGCCTCACGACCGTCCGACGACGACCCTGATCACGCCGTAGCTCCTCTCTACGGCGCGCCTCCACCGTCTCACTCCGTGGCCGGCGATCCATCCCGGCCAGGATTTCCTCCCAGGTCCAGGACCCCTGCCCGTCCAAGATCTGCTCCCACGTCCAGGCTGCCTGCTCCTGGACACGCTGCTTGGTCTTGGTATGGTGGGTTTTTCTGTCACGATCGTCTTGAAAAGGAGTAGACCAAGGCGCAGCGTGAGAAACAAACATGACTTTAATTAGTTAAAGTTTCTAAATACAAACAAAACACGACTCGTGAAGTCCACGGTGACACTGACTGAACACGGAACAAAAACCCACAAACCCAAAGTGAAACACAGACAGTTAAATATGGCTCCCAATCAGAGACAACCAGCAAACAGCTGACACTCGTTGCCTCTGATTGGGAGTCACACAGACCAACCTAGAAATAAACACAACAGAACTACCAACATAGAAATAAACACATAGAATGAACACACCCTGGCTCAACATAATGAGTCCCAGAGCCAGGGTGTGACAATAGTTCCATTATAGTCATATTGATTTAGGAGTGTTCCATAGCTTCATTATAGTCATATTGATTTAGGAGTGTTCCATAGTTCCATTATAATCATATTGATTTAGGAGTGTTCCATAGCTCCATTATAGTCATATTGATTTAGGAGTGTTACATAGTTCCATTATAGTCATATTGATTTAGGAGTGTTCCATAGCTCCATTATAGTCATATTGATTTAGGAGTGTTCCATATCTCCATTATAATCATATTGATTTAGGAGTGTTCCATATCTCCATTATAGTCATATTGATTTAGGAGTGTTCCATAGCTCCATTATAGTCATATTGATTTAGGAGTGTTCCATAGTTCCATTATAGTCATATTGATTTAGGAGTGTTCCATATCTCCATTATAGTCATATTGATTTAGGAGTGTTCCATATCTCCATTATAGTCATATTGATTTAGGAGTGTTCCATAGTCTCCATTATAGTCATATTGATTTAGGAGTGTTCCATATCTCCATTATAGTCATATTGATTTAGGAGTGTTCCATAGTTCCATTATAGTCATATTGATTTAGGAGTGTTCCATATCTCCATTATAGTCATATTGATTTAGGAGTGTTCCATAGTTCCATTATAGTCATATTGATTTAGGAGTGTTCCATAGCTCCATTATAGTCATATTGATTTAGGAGTGTTCCATAGTTCCATTATAGTCATATTGATTTAGGAGTGTTCCATAGCTCCATTATAGTCATATTGATTTAGGAGTGTTCCATAGCTCCATTATAGTCATATTGATTTAGGAGTGTTCCATATCTCCATTATAGTCATATTGATTTAGGAGTGTTCCATATCTCCATTATAGTCATATTGATTTAGGAGTGTTCCATATCTCCATTATAGTCATATTGATTTAGGAGTGTTCCATAGTTCCATTATAGTCATATTGATTTAGGAGTGTTCCATATCTCCATTATAGTCATATTGATTTAGGAGTGTTCCATAGTTCCATTATAGTCATATTGATTTAGGAGTGTTCCATATCTCCATTATAGTCATATTGATTTAGGAGTGTTCCATATCTCCATTATAGTCATATTGATTTAGGAGTGTTCCATATCTCCATTATAGTCATATTGATTTAGGAGTGTTCCATAGCTCCATTATAGTCATATTGATTTAGGAGTGTTCCATATCTCCATTATAGTCATATTGATTTAGGAGTGTTCCATAGCTCCATTATAGTCATATTGATTTAGGAGTGTTCCATAGCTCCATTATAGTCATATTGATTTAGGAGTGTTCCATAGCTCCATTATAGTCATATTGATTTAGGAGTGTTCCATATCTCCATTATAGTCATATTGATTTAGGAGTGTTCCATAGTTCCATTATAGTCATATTGATTTAGGAGTGTTCCATATCTCCATTATAGTCATATTGATTTAGGAGTGTTCCATAGTTCCATTATAGTCATATTGATTTAGGAGTGTTCCATAGCTCCATTATAGTCATATTGATTTAGGAGTGTTCCATATCTCCATTATAGTCATATTGATTTAGGAGTGTTCCATAGCTTCATTATAGTCATATTGATTTAGGAGTGTTCCATAGTTCCATTATAGTCATATTGATTTAGGAGTGTTCCATAGCTCCATTATAGTCATATTGATTTAGGAGTGTTCCATAGCTCCATTATAGTCATATTGATTTAGGAGTGTTCCATAGTTCCATTATAGTCATATTGATTTAGGAGTGTTCCATAGCTCCATTATAGTCATATTGATTTAGGAGTGTTCCATAGCTCCATTATAGTCATATTGATTTAGGAGTGTTCCATAGCTCCATTATAGCTCTGCAGATGTAAAGGAACATAGGAGTGAATTCGACCTCCTTGCTTACGTTCAACATTTTCTTTGGGCTTTGAGCCACTTCTATACTTTAAAACGCATGAGGTGAGTCTTCATAACAGAATCAGTACTATTAGATGGAAGAGATAGACCTAATGGCAGAGGGAAAGAATCTTTATGCTTTTTAAGAAATCTGCCACAATAGGTCATCTACTGTATTCATCTGCGTTTGTACTCTTGCCAAATGCACTCATTCCACTAGACTCAAGAGGATGCTCAGTTCCATTTTGAGAGCACTTTCACATGGACATACATTCCTCCTAGTACCAGAGATCCAAAGATAGCTAGCTCTTTCTACATGTAATTCAAAATGTGGCTCATCCTCATCCGCATAAACATATGACAATGAACAGATAGGATGTTGTCCAATGGCACCCTATTTCCTATTTAGTGCACTACTTTTGACCAGGGCTCATAGGGCATGGGCCATGGGCCCTGGTCAAAAGTAGGGCACTATGTATGGGAATAGGGAGTGATTTGAGATGCAGCCCATGCTTCCACTATGGCAGAGGATATGGTTTCATACAGCATTCAGAGAGAGAATGTGTGTGTCTGTCTGTGGGACCAGGGGCTGGAAGATAAGTGTCTAGAACAAGAAGGATGGAGGGAGACTCCGCAAGTGCATGGTCAGTGGGAGTGAACCAGTAGAATCCCACTTTATCTGGATAGTCCCCGTCAGATGATTTATAGATGTTCAAACTAACTATCAACAACTGTTCAACTAACTATCCACTAACCCGAACTCTAGGTTCATGTTCATCCAATGGCTCAACCCTAACCATAGCCATAACCACATTTACATTTACATTTACGTCATTTAGCAGACGCTCTTATCCAGAGCGACTTACAAATTGGTGCATTCACCTTATAGCCAGTGGGATAACCACTTACAAAATTTTTTGTAACCCTAACCCTAACCCTAACCCTAGCTCTACCCATAGCCATAACCCTAACCCTAGCTCTAACCATAGCTATAACCCTAACCCTAACCCTAGCTCTAACCATAGCCATAACCCTAACCCTAGCTCTAACCAAAGCCATAACCCTAACACTAGCTCTAACCAAAGCCATAACCCTAACCCTAGCTCTAACCAAAGCCATAACCCTAACACTAGCTCTAACCAAAGCCATAACCCTAACCCTAGCTTCATGTTCATCCCCTAGCTCTAACCCTAACCCTAACCTTAAACCTAACCCCCGCACTTAGAGGTTACTAAGCCATATAACAACTTTAATAAAAATGGATCCCTAGGAGCAATAGAATTAGAGAGAGGTCAATTTTCCCCCAACCTAACCATAGCTCTAACCCTAACCCGAACTCTAATCTAACCCTAAATTATGTAGTTTGAACAATTGACTGAAATGACTTGACAAAATAAATACTTATTTGCTTCCTCATGAAATGTATTTTTATTTAATTACTATCAAGTAATGAACATGACAAAATGAGTTAACCCCACGTTGCCTCCAAACAACACAATGCCAGATCATTTTAACATTGACAGTCAGACATCAAATTCAGACATCAAATTCATACATCAAATTCAGACATCAGATTCAGACATCAAATTCAGCTCCAACTTTTCCCTCCCTTTAACACCTGTAGAGCTTGTTGACCCTCTGAGCGTCGGTCGCAGACATCTCCAAGCTTTGTCCGATGGGCACAGCGGCGTCAGGAATAGGAGTGATCGTCTCCTTCCCATACACAGTGCTGAACGACCATCTATTATAATGCATGACGGAGGAGTAGTCATAGGGAATGTCTAGGTTGTTGGTGTCCTCTTTGTCGAAGTTGGGCTCCTCCCCGCGTTCAACATACTCCCAATTGATCCTGATGTACTTGTCGCGGTCACTCCTATTCTGCTCGTGGTAGAAACCCAGAGTGTGAAGCAACTCGTGCTGGATGGTACCGTGGTAAATACACCCTATTTTCTGCAGGGATACGAGCTGCTTACCTCCAGTTTTGCCAACCCATGAATAACAGCCGGATCTACTTTCGATGCTAAGGTAGTCCTTCTGGTTGCTACGGGGGACGAAGCGCACGCAGGTCTTGGTGTGGAAGGTGTTCATGGCGTACTTGATCTTCCACTGGGAATTATAGTCAAAATCTGAGCTGAGCGTGTAAGGAACCTCGACGATGTTCTCTGACTTCTTCTTCTCCCAGAGGCATTCGTTGAACCACCAGCACTTGATGGCGGTCCTGATTCTGGGGATCATGATGTCTCCTTCCATCAGCATCTCTGTGGTGGCATTGTTGGTCTCCAGGATCCTGGTGGTGATGTCCACCAGATCATCATGGTCTTCTGTGAAGACCATCTCATCCTTCTCATCCACCTGGAGAGGGTGGGCCTCTGTGAGTCCTAGGAAGAGAAGGAAGAAGGTGAGAGAAAGAAGGTAGACCATTGTTCTTAGCAGTGGAGAGACTGTTTGGATGTCCTCTTTTGCTGTGGCAGTGGGGGCCAGCCCAGCCGGCCGGATGCCTGACTATGACACAGATCACACAGGACACAACCTTGAACTAGCTAAACCTGCTGGTCATCACTCTCTGCACCCAAAGTAGCAAATGTTTCACTGTTCCCATTGTTCAGTTGAAAGTAGGTATCAATTTCATATCAACCAACGTCTGTACTGATGCATATACTGTATGCGTAATTCAGAATGACTACATAATCTTCAGACCATGTCTTTTTCAGGTCATTCAGGTCAGTTCAGGTCATTTAATGTCTCTGTACCAGAGCTGTAGGAGTTATCCAGTTATGCTGGCACACTCTTTATGATGCATCCCCACCAGACCAGACACTCTCCCCACATATTCCTAAACCATAAACTCTGATTGTAATTGCCCTACTCTGGGGCAGCTGAGGCCATTGTAGCCTGGTTGAGGCATTAAAGCCTTCGTCTCAGTGACTAGAAACATGGTGTAAGGACAGACAATACTGTATATTCAACAAGTGGTAACAATTTCATTTGATTGAATGATCCGGTTTACATGAATACAGCGTTTAAAAGGCCTTATACCCAATCATTCCAATCCTAGCTGTGCTGAAGACATTGTATTGGATACCATTACATAGACTTTGTGTCTGGGGCTGGTGTTTGTAGTGTCATGGAAGACTGGAGGGACAACAGGAATGCTGTTCTTGATTCTGTTAGATGCCATAGCCGCACTGCAGAAATCCTAAAATGGTTGAGGATTGTGATTGGTGCAACAGATAGAGAACAGACTGTCTCTCTCTCTCCCTCTCTCTCTCTCTCTCTCTCTCTCTCTCTCTCTCTCTCTCTCTCTCTCTCTCTCTCTCTCTCTCTCTCTCTCTCTCTCTCTCTCTCTCTCTCTCTCTCTCTCTCTCTCTGTCTCACATACTGTAATTCATCCTCCAGTGTTTATCTGCATGTGTGTGCCACACACTGACACACTCCCTCCTCCTTCCTACACCATATCATCAGACATGACCACAGTTCCTTGTCGTCATTCATCACGGCTGAGGTGAGAGGGCGAGGAGAGCTGGGTCTGATGTATGGCCATGGGCCTGACATACAGACACTGTCTCCATACGTTCTGCTTCACACTGATTAAGCTACACTGTGTGAGGGACGACCTTGGATCAACTGCACTTCAAGGATAAAGATCTGTATATGTCTGAAAGCTACACACTCCTATGTGTTGGACCATCACTCTAATCTATTCACCCTCCCTAATGGTACATTCACATATATAAATGACTAGTAGTCTAAGGATTAAAAGCCACCCGTGTTACATTTGTTTAAATTATTCTATCTTATCAACAAGTGCAAAGCTTCTATCGCACCGCTGTCATATTCAAGCTTAGTTCATCGACTGTGAGTTGACTCTACTCTTGTGGTACGGCAGATAGCACCCCTCTTATCACATACACAGATGAATATAACATGAACGGGAGTTAGATGATCAAGATAGAGACTATGGTTGCGTCTCTAATGCCACCCTATTCCCTACATACAGATGTAGGATCTTCATTTGAGCCAGTATGCTACAGCAGGAAAATAATCCTGTGGCAACAGGAAATGTGAATTATTATGTGGATTATAATCAATTGAAATTTTTCGTAGGGGTTGATAAATTTTTCGTTAGGGTAAATCAAGTCTGAAATGTCAAAGTCGAAATTACAAACTTTAGAAGCCTTTTTAAACATTGAATACACTAAATGTTTGCATTTCCTGCTGTGCAGGAAGATTCCTGCAACAATAGGATGATCAAATTAAGATACGGCATCTGTAGTGCAGTACTTATGTCTAGCCCTCCCCCTATATAGTGCACTACACTTTGTAGGGAATAGGGTGCCATTTGGGACGCACAGTATGTTCCTATCCAGGGTGTGTAAATGAAGCCAGAGATGCCACTGTAATGAATTTTACGCTACAGTACAGGAGAGGAGGAGAGGAGGAGAGGGGGAGAGAATAGGAGGAGAGGAGGGGAGGAGGGGAGGAGGAGAGGAGGAGAGGAGGAGAGAAGGCGAGGGGGAGAGGAGAGGAGAGGAGGAGAGGAGGAGTGGAAGAAGAGAAGAGAAGGAGAGGGGGAGAGGAGAGGAGAGGAGGAGAGGGGGAGAGGGGAGATAGTTGGTTAATATAGGTCACACACAGACTGAAGAATCCTAGGCCTTCTATACAGTACATTGATGTCTGTCTGGAAACAACCCCTAATGCCTATCTCTCATTAGGGGTGAAAACTGACCTAAAATCAGCATATAGTGGCAGCTTCATTGTACTGCGCTTCTGTCAGACGTTGAATAAAATACTTACGTGATACCATAACCACTCAGTAATGAAGCACTAACCCTTCTATAGAACAACATGGACAGAAGACATCTATTTAGACCTGCTTATTACACCCAAATGTAAACTGAACGTGCATGTTTTCAGTAGGCATGGTGTTGTGTGACAAACATTGATTATTAAGGGATCATCACCTAGTTGGAATTGCGGGGTTAAACTGTGAGAAACTCCCATTTGGTGTTTGTACAGGACAGGTAGGATGGACACTAACCCATAATCCTAATCCAGACACACCTATGAAGGTTCTATATAAAATACATGGTCTCCCTGGACTCCACACATCCAGACACAGCCAAGGAGTCTTCCAGTCTAGGGAGTCTCCACACATCCAGACACAGCCAAGGAGTCTTCCAGTCTAGGGAGTCTCCACACATCCAGACACAGCCAAGGAGTCTTCCAGTCTAGGGAGTCTCCACACATCCAGACACAGCCAAGGAGTCTTCCAGTCTAGGGAGTCTCCACACATCCAGACACAGCCAAGGAGTATTCCAGTCTAGGGAGTCTCCACACATCCAGACACAGCCAAGGAGTCTTCCAGTCTAGGGAGTCTCCACACATCCAGGCATAGCCAAGGTGTCTTCCAGTCTAGGGAGTCTCCACACATCCAGACACAGCCAAGGAGTCTTCCAGTCTAGGGAGTCTCCACAACTGCAGCAGAAGAAGAGGACATCCAAAGACTCTCCCCTCCAAACTCTCCTCTCCACTGCCAAGAAAGATCAGCTACCTTCGTTCTCTCGCCTTTCTCCTTCTCTTCCTAGGCCTCTCCATGGGGATGACGAGGATGGGATGATCTTCACAGAAGACCCAGATGATCAAATTAAGATCCTACATCTGTACAAGTGTTAAAGGAATGGGTGGCATGTTGGATTTAAAGATGGTCTTTATTTGAAACAATCAGATTTTAGTTCAATGTGTCGACTGATTTTATCATAATGTCAATTCATTGTAATAGCATGGAAGTAAAAACACGCTTCATAAAAAAAAAAAGTCTAGCAGTTTTTTTATTCCCAATTGTCCACAATACATCATAATAAATATTGGGTATTGTAGGGACTGTGTTGTAGCAAGCCTCCCTTGTCAGCCTGTCAGAGATATGAGTCTTAATGCACATCTGATGGGTTTTGTTTAGATAACAGGGTTGACTTAGGGGTGGTAATGTGTGTGTGTGTGTGTGTGTGTGTGTGTGTGTGTGTGTGTGTGTGTGTGTGTGTGTGTGTGTGTGTGTGTGTGTGTGTGTGTGTGTGTGTGGGAGTTCATCTTCCTGACAGAGTATGTGTTTGGTACAAAGCACGGACCGTGGTGCTCTGTCTGATGACAGCACACACAGACATAGATCAGGGTATTTGTGTGGGCTGTCAGGGATCCCACATGCCAACTCCACACTCTCTGGCTGAATCCCAAATGGCAAGCTATTCCCTACATAGTGCACTACTTTTGACCAGGGTCCATACTGTATGTCTCTGGTCAAAAGTAGTGCACTATGTAGGGAATAGTATGCCTTTTGGGACGCAGCCTCCCTCTTACACACACTCTCTCTTGTCTGGAAAAGGGGATCACCTCGGAGGGGTGAAATCACTGGGAGAGATAAACTGACTGGACTGAGTTTGTCCTGAAATGTTCACCTAGAAAACAGGAGGCAGAGAGAGAGAGAGTTGTGTGAGAATGAACAGGGTTTTGATAAGACTCTATGAGCAAAAAGGTACATTTTGTCGAGATATATTGTATTGACTTTAATTCAGTTTGAATTATATTTGGATATTAGTCATTTAGCAGACACTCTTACCAGAGCAACTTACAATACATCTTTATGTAGTAAAGTTGTTTTAAGGGTGTAGTTTAACTAAAATGACCACATTTTCCCACTACACCATAAAGTGACTGTTCCCTTGTGACAAGCCCCTTAGAGAGTACTGGGTGGTCTATGTTCTCTTGTGGTAGGGAGGGAAACTTCTTCTGCGTTGGCTCATTTGAAATGTGACCCAATTATCGTTAAATAGCACGAGGTGACGAGGGGCAAACCACTCACACACACACATGCACACATGCACGCACACACACGCACACACACTGTGACAAGGGGCAAACTGCTGCGCTGCATCTCAGACAAAGAAACGTACAAACACACAATGTCAGGCCCTCCACTTGGAGAACATTTGGGCTGTGTCATGGCACGTAGGCTACCAAGTGTTCGCTGTCATTACAATTTCCACTAAGAGGACGACTTTGCATCACAACAGATGCCAAGACTGTTGAGTTATACTTGAATGTATCTAGCCTATCTAACATTTCTTGTCATGAATCAAGGTCCCTACAGTCCTCTGCCAGATAGTCAGCTTACATCCATCTCAATACCAAGCAAGCCTAGCAACAAGCAACAAGCCTAGCAACAAGCCCTAACAGCAAAAGGACCTAGTCGCACTAGGAACAGTCCAAAACACAGCAACAAGTGTTTTCTTCTTTTAGTTCCCACAGTGTCTCCACGTCCACTTCCAACCCAACTGTATTTGCTACCACCAGCCAGAATAGTAGGCCTGGCTATCCTCAAGGGGTCGAGGAGGGCTTGGTACCCAGCCAACAGTGCACTGAGCTGGGCCGGGAAGGAAGGAGCATTGGGGGTGCTTGGATGATCTATGATCCATGCCCCCGTGGTTGTATTGAGTTATGGCAGACAGACAGACAGAAGTCAGACATGTAATGGCATTTTAGTGGATAGCTTTCTGGTGGGTAAGATAGGTAGAGATTGATAGATGTGTAGAGATTGATAGAATCATTTCAGCTTTGTTGGGTATCCTAAAGCGTTATCTAATGGAAAAATATTGGTCAAAATGAATGCTTCTCTCCAGACAGAATAACTTCGGCAGAAAAGTAATAATTATTTTTGGAAGGCCGACACACACAAACTTGATAATTTTTGGTAAAATGATTCACCACTAAATAAGAAGCATATCTTTCTGATTCATGTATGATCTTTGCTCACACTGATTTCTCCTACACATCTGGTACAAGTTACAACCTCCCTGTGGGGTTACAAGGATCTTCATTTGTCCATCGCCGTATGCTCTAACTGTGTGAAGGATGAGGTAAGGGATATAGCAAAGCCATGGATTGCAGCAGATATTCTAGGAATCCATTAAGTTATGTTTTTCTATATTATGGGATCACAGAGGGCTATATTGTTTATGAAAACAGGGATTTTCGTAAAGAGTAATTACATTAAAGATAACGTTAAAGCTTAGCTGGATATGTATTTCGGTGTATGGCTACAAAGCTCTTGTTGGCATCCGAACAGTATGTATAGGTCAGACAGGATCGTGGAGGCAGTGCATTAACAGAGTTTATGGGTCAAGCACCATGTATAATCCCTCTCTGATATATGATACAGTCACACTGGGACCTGTGTGTGTGTGTGTGTTTGTGTGTGTGTGTTTGTGTGTGTGTGTGTGTATGTGTGTTAAACTGGGACCTGTTATACATGACATATGACCATGTGCCATGTGTATGGATTCAATAGGATGGAACGGCGATGACAGCAGGAATCATTAAATCATTGTCTTGACTGTCTGGGTTTTCAATGGTCCTTGGTGGCTCCCATTCTGCTATGGGTGAATACAGTGAGATTAGTGGGGGGGTTTAACTGGTCATGTTAAGCTGGTCTCAATGGCTTCTATTTGTAAATGGTCATAGAAAAAAATGGAAATGTGTAGGCAACATACAGAAACAGTACAATATGTTGTTGAAGATTTGATCTTCAAAATGTTCTCCTATAGGTCCACTGAGGCTACGTTCACCAGACAGTCGGCGTACAATATCATAATATATCATATATAATATAATATATTGGCACCTATTAATCAATTGAAAGTAGGTAGATGCTGGATGAATTGCTTGATGATGTATAACAAGATAAAGTGGGATTCTAGAACCAACAGATGACTGGATGAAACAGCATTTATCGGTTCTGTACCCATGCAAATAAGAGTAGTGTGTACTCAGGCAGTGCCCTATGGTTAACAAGTATCCTGGGTATTATAACTGACACGTGCTATAAATCAATAGTCTGCCCTTGCCATTGAACCGCATCAGAACAAATGTACCGTGTCACAACACTAATTCCCTACCAGCTTTTCCATAAACATAGACTACAGGGTGAGAAGGGGAGGAGGGGCGAGGGTATGGGGTGAGGAGTGGGGTAGGAGGATGGATGTGCGGAATGGGGAGGGGAGGGTGAGGAGGAGCGAGGCAGACGGGTGAGGGGTAATGGAGGGGCATTCATTCATTAATGACGACGTTAAACACGTACAATCTACCATGCCAAAGCTGGAACTACCTGGCACTCTCTCTGACAGAAACTTGGCTTATTTACTCAACAAAGTACGTCAAGAGGAATAAGGTTTACACAAATAATTACCCCAGACACTTTCCCTCCTCATAAAATACAATTCCTGCACCACTTGCCCAAATAAACTGTATTAAAAGCAAACCACATGTAGCCACTTCACTATGGTGTGAGGGGAATGCTATAGGGCTGCGTAAACTAGGGCACAAAATGGCAGCTCATGGCCATATGATTGAGCGATGGTGCATTAAGTGGCGTGCGTGCATGCTTGTGTGACATATTAGCACATTCAAACGTGTTAATATTTTAACACAATTGTAATTGGTGTTAGAATATAGACTCTCCTTCCCACGGTTGTTCTTGTAAGGAGCATAGTTTATGAATACCAAGTGCAGCTCAAATAAACCTTACCATCCACTGCCACACACAAACCCTCAGATCAAAACAGTTAGACTCCAGTATAGGCTATGGTATAATAAACATATCAAACAGTGTAAGTAGGTAAATAAACACATTTAAGAGGCCAGTGTCATGCTTGATTTCCTTATCAGTCAATCTGTCTCCATACTGCTGTTTTTGCTCATTAGCTTCCCTTAACAGCTGTAAACATATACACTACAGTGTGCTATGTTATTACTGTAACATATACAGGTTATAACTGTCACTCAACTCAGCAGCATGTCATCAATGTAGACGTAATGTGCTTTACATATCTGGGTACCCAAAACTTGTGCAAACTGGCTTGAGGAAGAACTTTCTCCCTAACAGCAGATCTAGGATCAGATGACCTATTCCTCAATCCTATCCATAACTAAAGGTGGAAAAGAAACATCCAGGACCAGCATTAAAGGTACAACATCTTACAACTACAGTAGTTTAATGACAAATACTGACCTCTAGTGGATGATAAAGTAAAAACTATTCCTCTTTCAAATTCCAAAAGGTCCTACAATAAGATATCACAGCCAAGGATAACATAGGAGATTTTTAATTTGACATCCACATTATTTAATTTCTGTTATTGAATATTTACCATGTCAGTATTCTGTTATTGTTTCAGGCAAATTGACCAATCACACTCAGCACTTATCTAGCGGGCTATGACTGTCCGTCCAGTTTACAGTAGCCAGTTTGGTTGCTGTCCAGTTGGTCTCGGTCAGGACAGTCAAATAAGCAGCAGTGAGAGTTCACAAAGAAACTATTTCTCCCACGTTCCATTGGCTCATTGCGGAGAGAAGAGCAAGGCACTGATTTCCCATGAGGTGAACAGACCCCCCTATGTCTAGAGAACTGTCCCGCTAGACTCCCAAGTCCAGTGGGTTCTTTCTTTCTCTCTCTCTCCTCTTCTTTCTTTCTCTCTCTACCCTTCTCCCTCTTTCTATTTCTGTCTGCTTCTGTATAACTCTTTCTCTCACCCTTTCTACCTCTCTCTCCTTCCATCCATCCCTCCATCTCTCTAACCAGGATTGAAGCCAGACTCATCACAATAAACTTGTTGGTGGGAGGATATGACCATGAAGACAGCCCCAGGAGAACAAGAGGAAAGAGTAGGAAGATGTTTACTGAACTTCTACTGGGACAATCTATTAATACATGTCTGGCATTGGATGGAGCGGCCGGGGGCTGTGATATTGTCAAAAATGTCCAAAACAGTATTGAAGATGAGCATGGAAAATATACGATATCATCCACTATGATGGGATTATTCTAGAAGTATCAGGGGAGATTGAGATGTTTTCCTATTCACAGATATGGACATTGGACAGTAGGCCTGATGTATATTTGATACATCCACAAGGGCCTAATGACGACCTATGAACTATAGACACACATACACTGGAAAGTGATGAAGCCCAAATAAAATGGTCATAGATCGATGGGAGATGGCTTGGTTGAGAGAAAAAATGAATACCGAGAATCATAATAATGACTTCTATATCCAGGTTGTCTCCATGGTTTCACAGACAGAGACAAAGAGAGCATTCTATTCCTCTACCACTCTTCATGCTTCATTTCACACTGGAACGCTACTGGAGATAGCAAGGCTATTACGCAATGTGTTCCAATGCAATACAGTGCGTGCCCCCCAAATGGGACCCTATTCCCTATAAAGTGCACTACTTTTGACAAGGGCTCTGGTCAAAAGTAGTGCACTAGTTAGGGATAGGGGCCATTTGGGACACAGACAGTGTGTTCCTTGTTTGACAAGACATGATGAAGAGAAGCCGATACGTGATGTATTGAACATGACGGACTTCTGTTTCATAGAGCCCATATTGCAACATATTGCTATTATTGGGTTCATTAGCTGAAACCAATTATAATGTCAGAACACGAACACAACATATCTTGTCTGTACTGAAGTGGGTGGCGGTGTTGAGGGAAAAGTTGGTGTTGTTGTTGTTCAACCCAAGAGGCCTAAAGTACTGTAGTACCCTGTTAATGTAGTGGGGAACCACTCAGAACCTACCATTAGTATTTAGACTGTTACCCATCCACCCTCCTCCCTCCATCACTATCCCCCTCTCCTTCTCTCTCACTCTGACTGTCCCTCAGAGATGGAGAGAATACTAATAATATGTAAATGAGGGGTGTATGGAGAGATGGAGGGGGCAGAGAGGTACAATAACTAAAAAGGGTACAAAACAAAGGCTGGGGTGCGACAAAAGAGGGGTGCCAAGTTTCCACGACGACAGAACAGAGCCAAGAATAGTTGGGGCGAGTCACATGGTGTTGAGGGCTATTGAAAACAGCGAGTGGAGCTTGAAGCCTGGGATCAGTCTATGTGGTGGATGCCAATGGCAACAACATGAGTGGGATTGGGACCCACAACCACAGCAGTGTGACGGTGATGGCATTTGATATGAACAGGACCACAGCTCTCACCACGGTCGACCAGGATATGAACGCAGCATTGCATGGTAGGTAAGGTAAACTATAGGCCTGCTTTTGGTATCTACAAACATATTGTATGAAGGGTCACTGTTGAATCCAAACCTAGCCTCTTCATTTGTAAGTTGAATTGGGAATGTTTTTATGGTTGAGTGTGACATTGTGTGTTGAATAGGTTTCAGCGCTTTTACTTGAAATGAAGGTGGACCCTAGTCTTCACTTGTTTTCCCCTCTTCTCAGAATATGGTCACCATAGTCACCTGTTCTGTTTTTTCTTCTTCCAGAGTTCAAGGTGTTCAACATCATCCTAATGTCTCTAGCCTTGTGTGTTCTCACCATCACTGGCCTGTTCTGCAGCATATCCTGTCACAACCGCAGACGGTAAGGCGTGATGTACTACAATACCCATAATGCTCTGTACTACATATGAAGCTATTGTCTATTATAATTGTGTAAACAAGCCATAGATATAAATAGAGGACTCATCGTTGTATCTGTGCCATTATAGCGTCTGTGAGAGCATCTCTATTTAAAATTAGCAAATTGTCTACTCCAATGGCTGATTTCTCCCAACTCATAGGAATCCCCACTCAGTTTACTACTTTAAAATGGTGGAAGCCCTCAATGGCAATGTCTATGCTAAAACAGGTTAAAACCATGATGAGTCCTCTATCTATCTCTATCACAAGAGGCACATATCCAATATAGTCGTTTTTGGGTAAGTTGCAGAAATGCCACGTGTCCACTTATATCAGTGCATTCGTAACAACCTAACCATTACGAAACGTCTATTTTAAACAAATAAGCCTCACTTAGCAAATTAGCAATTAAATGTTTTATTGACCAAAATTCAACACTCTCTTTTTGACCTCCATAGAAATATTTTTGTGGACAGATTTTGGGCAGAGTCATACCTCTTGCTTTGCATCTCCTGTCACAGTCGCATGAGGTTACCTGTCTCTGGGTCATGTTAATATCGCTGCCTTATAATTACCTCTCTGAGTCATGTTGGCATCCTCAACTAAAGTAATCTTAGTAATGACTCTCACTCATTAGGCTTCATTGAAGCAAACTAAATATTTGGTAATCTAATAGGAGGCTGGTGGGAGGAGCTATAGGAGGACTGGCTCATTGGAATGGTTGGAATGGAATCAATGGAACGGAGTCAAACATGTGGTTTTCATATGTTTGATGTGTTTAATACCGTTCCATTGATTCCATTCCAGTCATTATAATGAGCCAATCTTCCTCTGGTGTAGTCTTTTCCTCACTGTCCAGCTCTACATTTAACACAGCTGAACAGTGCCACTCCATGGACATATGATGAAACTGCATGGTCTTTTACAGCAACAGTTTTTGCCATGTCGGTGGGACACACAAAATAATGACGGACATTTTAATGCATTGGTTTAAAATGACATGAAAGAACACATAGAATGTCCCACAGTTCCCTGAAGGCGCATTACATATCTCTCTCTCCCCCCCCCTCTCTTTCAGGCTGTCTAAGAGGGCCCTTATGTATGAGAGTGCTGTGCTTCGTGAGGTACCAGTCAACCCGGTGGACATCAGAGCCGTCAAGAGATCCACCAGTTTCAGAAACCCTCTCTCATTCTTCAGAAAACAGGATGCACCTAAGGACAACTCTAGAATCTACTACATCTACAGTAACCCTCTACCCATAGGGATGGAGGAAGAGGACAATATCCAGAATATCACCCCCGGTGGATCGAAGGAGCAAGAGCCAACTTTTCAGGACTACGCCAACGATCCCAATAGTGGTATCATCCTGGACCCACCCAACTTTTACATGAAGCTCTAGAGGAAGGTGGAATGTTCCACTTCATGGGAGGGGTGTTTTGCATTTTTGTTGTCCTATTCAAGTTTGTAAGGTGGAGGAGTACACATTGTCCACAATTTTGGAAACAACTGTCTAAAGTGGATGAACTTTGATGAAGTTATTTGGAAGTTGTGAAAGTTCATTTTTTCCACAATTGAGATTTTTATTTAATCGTCATAAAACAGTTCAGACATGGATGGTGTGCTTTAGAAAATAAGCGTAGCGTGAAATACACAGAGACCAGAACGATAGATAGTAGCTTCTCAGAGAAAATATCAAAAGAAAAGATAATCACTGCTGAGATGAGCAATCAACTGATCGATCGATCAATCATACTCCTGGGCAATACCATTGGATTAAATAAGAGTCAGTCACAGATTAGCCTTCAGGCGATTGGCTGGGTTTCCCTGATCAGCCAATCCAGAGCCTCCTTGCGGCCCTGCCTATGCAGCTCTGCTCCAATCGTCTCCCGGCACTGCCTGTGGTACTCGTTCACCCAATCACGCTGCAGGAAGAGAGGAGAGCGTGTCACACACATAGTGATATCATACAAAATGGCAGAACTAGTTCTGATCGATTTCCCCGGTTTCAAAGAGCACCCGTGGATATTTGGATATTTCCTGAAGACTTCCTTATCTCATATGGCAAAACTGATTTGAAACAAAGATTGTCCCTTCATTCAACTCAACCAACCATTACAGTATTTCTACCCAAGTTTCAAGTGCTATGTTTACATTTTACAGCTTTTTTTATTAGAAATAAATTAGTGCTTTATTTTAGTATAAATAAATGAATGATAATTCCTAAAGAAACAGTGTGTTTGGTAAAATATGAATTCCAAAGAATGAGGACCAAGACTGACCTCTTTCTGGGTGAGAAGATCTGTGTTCACCATCTTGGCTTGGATGGGGACCAGAGTGAGAGGCTCAAACGTCAGACTACCCTTGTTTCTGTAGTTGTACTGAGGACACAGACACAAAGGTCACATGGTCTTCACTCCAGTGTTCACACTTCATTTTACACTTATTCAGTCAATGTCTTACCACAAATATAAATACTCATTCTCCACTCTATCCACTTTACACTTAGTCAATCTGTCTCCATAGACATCAACTCATTCTTCACTTCACTTCATTTTATACTTATTCAGTCAATCTCTTACCTTGGGTTTTGCTGGCACCACCAGGACAACGTTTTCAATTCTAATGCCAAAGGAGCCATCCTCATAGTACCCAGGTTCTGAGGAAAGGAAGGAGGCAAGTTCAGGTGTGTACAGTGAGGGAAAAAAGTATTTGATCCCCTGCTGATTTTGTACGTTTTCCCACTGACAAAGAAATGATCAGTCTATAATTTTAATGGTAGGTTAATTTGAACAGTTAGAGACAGAATAACAACAAAAACATCCAGAAAAACACATGTCAAAAATGTTATAAATTGATTTGCATTTTAATGAGGAAAATAAGTATTTCACCCCCTCTCAATCAGAAAGATTTCTGTCTCCCAGGTGTCTTTTATACAGGTAACAAGCTTAGATTAGAGCACACTCATAAAGGAGTGTCTCCTAATCTCAGTTTGTTGCCTGTATAAAAGACACCTGTCCACAGAAGCAATCAATCAATCAGATTTCAAACTCTCCACCATGGCCAAGACCAAAGAGCTCTCCAAGGATGTCAGGGACAAGATACAATGTAGACCTACACAAGGCTGGAATGGGCTACAAGACCATCGACAAGCAGCTTGGTGAGAAGGTTACAACAGTTGCTGCGATTATTCGTAAATGGAAGAAACACAAACAAAATGTCAATCTCCCTCGGCCTGGGGCTCCATGCAAGATCTCACCTCGTCGTGGAGTTGCAATGATCATGAGAACGGTGAGGAATCAGCCCAGAACTACACGGGAGGATCTTGTCAATGATCTCAAGGCAGCTGGGACCATAGTCACCAAGAAAACAATTGGTAACACACTACGCCGTGAAGGACTGAAATCCTGCACCGGGCAAGGTCCCCATGCTCAAGAAAGCACATATGCACATGTTCGTCTAAAGTTTGCCAATGAACATCTGAATGATTCAGAGGAGAACTGGGTGAAAGTGTTGTGGTCAGATGAGAACAAAATGGAGCTCTTTGGCATCAACTCAACTCGCCGTGTTTGGAGGAGGAGGAATGCTGCCTATGACCCCAAGAACACCATCACAAGTCAAACATGGAGATGGAAACATTATGCTTTGGGGGGTGTTTTTCTGCTAAGGGGACAGGACAACTTCACCGCATCAAAGGGACGATGGATGGGGCCATGTACGTCAGATCTTGGGTGAGAACCTCCTTCCCTCAGCCAGGGCATTGAAAATGGCGTGCGTGATGGGTATTCCAGCATGACAATGACCCAAAACACACGGCCAAGGCAACAAAGGAGTGGCTCAAGAAGAAGCACATGAAGGTCCTGGAGTGGCCTAGCCAGTCTCCAGACCTTAATCCCATAGGAAATCTGTGGAGGAGCTGAAGGTTCGAGTTGCCAAACGTCAGCCTCGAAACCTTAATGACTTGGAGAAGATCTGCAAAGAGGAGTGGGACAAAATTCCCTCCTGAGATGTGTGCGCAAACCTGGTGGCCAACTACAAGAAACGTCTGACCTCTGTGTTTGCCAACAAGGGGTTTTGCCACCAAGTACTAAGTCATGTTTTGCAGAGGGGTCAAATACTTATTTCCCTCATTAAAATGCAAATCAATTTATAACATTTTTGACATGCGTTTTCTGGATTTTTGTTGTTATTCTGTCTCTCACTGTTCAAATAAACCTACCATTAAAATTATTGACTGATCATTTCTTTGTCAGTGGGCAAACGTACAAAATCAGCAGGGGATCAAATACTTTTTTCCCTCACTGTATGTGAGAGAGAGAAACAGACAGAGACGGAAAGAAACAGACAGAGAGAAATACAGTGGGGAGAACAAGTATTTGATACACTGCCGATTTTGCAGGTTTTCCTACTTACAAAGCATGTAGAGGTCTGTAATTTTTATCCTAGGTACACTTCAACTGTGAGAGACGGAATCTAAAACAAAAATCCAGAAAATCACATTGTATGATTTTTAAGTAATTGATTTGCATTTTATTGCATGACATAAGTATGTGATCACCTACCAACCAGTAAGAATTCCGTCTCTCACAGACCTGTTAGTTTTTCTTTAAGAAGCCCTCCTGTTCTCCACTCATTACCTGTATTAACTGCACCTGTTTGAACTCGTTACCTGTATAAAAGACACCTGTCCACACATTCAATCAAACAGACTCCAACCTCTCCATAATGGCCAAGACCAGAGAGATGTGTAAGGACATCAGGGATAAAATTGTAGACCTGCACAAGGCTGGGATGGGCTACAGGACAATAGGCAAGCAGCTTGGGGAGAAGGCAACAACTGTTGGTGCAATTATTAGAAAATGGAAGGAGTTCAAGATGACGGTCAATCACCCTCGGTCTGGGGCTCCATGCAAGATCTCTCCTCGTGGGGCATCAATGATCATGAGGAAGGTGAGGGATCAGCCCAGAACTACACGGCAGGACCTGGTCAATGACCTGAAGAGAGCTGGGACCACAGTCTCAAAGAAAACCATTAGTAACGCACTACGCCGTCATGGATTAAAATCCTGCAGCACACGCAAGGTCCCCCTGCTCAAACTAGCGCATGTCCAGGCCCGTCTGAAGTTTGCCAATGACCATCTGGATGATCCAGAGGTCATGTGGTCTGATGAGACAAAAATATAGTTTTTTGGTCTAAACTCCACTCACCGTGTTTGGAGGAAGAAGAAGGATGAGTACAACCCCAAGAACACCATCCTAACCGTGAAGCATGGCGGTGGAAACATCATTCTTTGGGGATGCTTTTCTGCAAAGGGGACAGGACGACTGCACCGTATTGAGGGGAGGATGGATGGGGCCATGTATCGCGAGATCTTGGCCAACAACCTCCTTCCCTCAGTAAGAGCATTGAAGATGGGTCGTGGCTGGGTCTTCCAGCATGACAACAACCCGAAACACACAGCCAGGGCAACTAAGGAGTGGTTCCGTAAGAAGCATCTCAAGGTCCTGGAGTGGCCTAGCCAGTCTCCAGACCTGAACCCAATAGAAAATCTTTGGAGGGAGCTGAAAGTCCGTATTGCCCAGCGACAGCCCCGAAACCTGAAGGATCTGGAGAAGGTCTGTATGGAGGAGTGGGCCAAAATCCCTGCTGCAGTGTGTGCAAACCTGGTCAAGGCCTACAGGAAACGTATGATCTCTGTAATTGCAAACAAAAGTTTCTGTACCAAATATTAAGTTCTGCTTTTCTGATGGATCAAATACTTATGTCATGCAATAAAATGCAAATTAATTACTTAAAAATCATACAATGTGATTTTCTGGATTAAAGTGTACCTATGATAAGAATTATAGACCTCTACATGCTTTGTAAGTAGGAAAACCTGCAAAATCGGCAGTGTATCAAATACTTGTTCTCCCCACTGTAGTTAAATTGTCTGTGTGTTTGTGTATGCATGCATGCATGATAGTGAGTGTGTGTGTATGCGTGCCTGCGTGTGTGTGTGTGTGTATGTGAGTGCGTGTACGTCCATATGTGTGTGTGTACCCACCATCGCTGACGATCATGCCTGCCTCCAAGGGCTCGTCGGCGAAGGTCTTGTAGGAGATGCCACAGGGTCCCTCGTGGACATTGAGGAAACATCCCACCCCGTGGCCCGTACCATGGAGGTAGTCCAGCCCAGACTCCCACAGCGCCTGGCGGGCAAACGAGTCCAGCAGGTGGCCTAAGGGTGGAGGGGGTGGAGGAGGAGGGAGTGGAGGTAGTTTACATTTCACATATTATTCATTTAAAAACAAACACTGGCAATCTTGAGCACTCCATAAACAACAAGGTCTCACCTTTGGTTCCGTTGGGGAAAATGGCAGCGCTGACGGCTATATGTCCCTTCAGAACATAGGTGAAGGTTTCCTGAGATACAGAGAGAAAATCCATAGGTCAATGAACATAACACTGGGACTTTCCCTCTGTCATATGCTGTAGCATGAGAGGAGAGGCCATATGGAGAACTGTTACCTTCTCATAAGCAGAGGGGGATCCAAAGTGCATGGTGCGGGTGACGTCTGTTGTTCCGTCACTATAAATCACCAGAACGTATTATAATAATAATACTAAGTTGTATTTGTAACGTGCTTTTCTTATGTGTCACATTATTACATGTCTTGGTGAATGCCATGCTTACATGTAGGATTATGTGTGGCATTATTACATGTAGGATTATGTGTGGCATTATTACATGTAGGATTATGTGTAGCATTATTACATGTAGGATTATGTGTGGCATTATTACATGTAGGATTATGTGTGGCATTATGTGTGGCATTATTACATGTAGGATTATGTGTGGCATTATCACATGTAGGATTATGTGTGGCATTATTACATGTAGGATTATGTGTGGCATTATTACATGTAGGATTATGTGTGGCATTATTACATGTAGGATTATGTGTAGCATTATTACATGTAGGATTATTGCTTACATATACTGGGCTCCAGAGTCAAGGAGGTAGATTTCATTTAAAGAGAGAGTTCTGTTGGTTTCAGGGAGGGGACTATAGGAGGACAACAAAAATAAGTACATAAATACAAATCAGTTATCTAAAACATGATTATAGACAACTCTACATTAATTACATTGTAATAAAGTTACATTAATACAATAAACAAAGATACCTGTAATGAATGATTGCCCCGTTTGGTCCAACACTGGAAATGGATGGAAAACTGAGCCCGACAAAGTCTTTCTGTTGGCTAAAACCACATAAAACACATTAATATTTAAGCAATAAGGCCTGAGGGGGTGTGGTATATGGCCAATATACCACGGCTAAGGGCTGTTCTTAAGCACGATGCAACACAGAGTTGAAGTAGAAACATACAGTTCCTAATTGTTTCAATAGAGGGAGTTAAAATGCTAAATATCCCTCTCATGCAAAAACCTCTTACTCACTGGGAATATCCTTGCATCCTCTCTACTCTCTCCTTGTCTCCTTCTCAAAACCCATTGGATGAGAAAGCCAGAGGTCCCTCCCCTCTGCCATTCTCCTCCAATCGGTTTTGAGAAAGAGATGAGTATGCAATTCAGATCTTCCCATTGTCCTATTGCCTTGTGCTTCAGAAATTATTTTTCACTGTGTAGCGACTGCACAGAACCTATCAAATCTAAATCTAAAGATCCAGGATAATAAGTGAAGTTGGAGTGAAAACGTCACAGATTGTGTTATTACATAGTTTTGTTATTTTATGGTTGAAGTGAAAAGGAGACCCCCACCTGCGTAACTCCTCGGCCTTATCTGCTGCAGAGATCTCAGTCACTGTGCCTTTTGGAATCTATAAAACAACCACCACGCAGGTCATGACACGTAGTCATGGCAACACTGTCACAGCCAAAAAGTCTGTAATCATAAAACTGTAACACTACTTTCAGCTACAAAACTACTGGAAAATATATATATTTTTTTAAAGGTGTAAGGTGCAAACAATATATATGACCTCTTTTTCCAACCAAGCGAAGAGCTCACAAAGGGCGACAGCATCCTTGATCTGTGGTTGAGGAGAAAAAGTCAAACATGATCAATGGCTGGTTGATGATACATTTATGGTGATTTTATGATGTCTAAAATCAAATGAAATACATGTAGGGGTCAAAAGGTCAAACGTAACTTACATGGGCCATTTTCATCCCTTGAATCTCGGTGGCGTTCTTGACAGCTTTGGCGAGGCAGAGAGGAGTGTAGGGGACAGGAGACCGGTGGGCCTGTGGACAAAACAGAAAAACAAAGCAATTAATTAGTAGGTACCTTATGTTACACATATCATTTTACTAAATAGGCCTACATGTATTAACAAAAAGGTAGAGCTTTCGACAAATTACTTTATATTGTTTGGGGGTAACTCATCCCCATCCACCAGTGTGATATAGCTATGCACAGTGGTCATTTTGTGCCTGACTATGCAGTTGCACTCTCTCACCTTGGGAATAACCTGCATGAGCACCCACAACAGCCATTTTGTGTCAGACATTCCACAGTCGCACTCTCTCACCTTGGGGATGACCTGCGTGAGGGCGCAGCTGGCCTTGTCGCTGATCCACACCTTCTCCTTGGGCCCCAGGGAGGCACACACGGCCTGCAGCTCGGTGAACACAGACTCGTAGGGGGCAGTCTGGACGCTAAGCTCCGCCTTAGAGGGCGTGTCAAGCTGAAGGTGCTCCCTCACCGTCGGCTCGGCCAGACGCTTGACATCCACGAAGAGCCTAGGAGGGGTCAGAGGTTAGAGGTCAGATTCATGACCTACTTCTCATGGGAGGTCAAACTATGTTGTGCATTCAATGCTGTGTCAGAGAAAGGACAGTCTGGAAAGAAAGTAAAGTGTTTTTATGTTATTTTAGATTAATTTATGTGCTTTTAGGTTATTTTACCTTATTGTGTTCATTCCAACGATGGCATACGCAAAGAAAACAGGGTTGTACTCGATGTCAGAGCCACGGAGGTTGAACAGCCCTGGGAAGAGTAGCACAGTTAAAAGACTACCACTTTACACCTGTTTTGTGGATGCGATTTTTCCTGTTCTCCTTCAACAAATTCAGTAGTGTATGTATGTACAGTAGTTAGAATTTTGAAAGCTCAAAATAAATTAGCTAGGACTGTGTGTATTATTATTATTATAATCATAATCATTATAATATTAATTATTATTAGAATCATAATCGTCATTATTATTAATATAATTATAATTATTATTATTATTATTATTATTATTATGAGGTTACCCTCTTCACCCTCTAGGGAAGAAGCCCAGACAAACCCCCTCATTTAGACACACTGGTCTAAAAGTGACTGGACGACTGCAATCAACATCAACATTGTCCTCCCTAATTAACACAAACACTCTGGCCAGCCAATCAGCTCTGAGAGCTCTATAGGCTCGTTAGGGCTGGCTAACGAGGTGCTCAGACAGGCATCCACAGGGTCACCCGTACAGCCCCAGGGTCCTTGGATCGTGATCAGGGGGTGCCGTGTCTACCTCACAGGGTTATGCAATGTAACCGTGGAGTCGATGCGATTGGCTGTGCCTGCTGCCACTTTTTGGTGAGGTCATTCAATGAAGAGCATCAACCCTTGTCCTGGAGAGCTACTGGTCGGGCAGACTTTTGTTCCAGCCCAGCACTAACACACCTGATTCAACCGATCAACTACTCATCAATCAAGACATTTCATTGCGAATCAGGTGTGCTAGAGCTGGGTTGGAACGAAAGTCTGTGCACCTTGTAACTCAACATGACCAGGGTTAGTGAGCTGGTGTTATTGTAGATGGTAAATCCAATTACTGTTTAGGGTAAAATCAATCAATTTGTATTTGTCACATGCGCCGAATACAACAGGTGTAGACCTTACCGTGAAATGCTTACTTACAAGCTCTTAACCAACAAATCATATAGGAAAAATGTCTCTGTGTTGTGTGATAGTAACTATATTAGTATAAAGGGAATCATACATGCAATCTCATCCAGCGCCGTGGCAACGAACCAGGAGATCTTCCTCTCGGCCATCTTGGATCTTAGAGCGGTCATCTTGTCCTGCCAGGTCAGACCTGGAACAGAGGAGGACCTGGATTAACTGTGAACCATTGATGAGGAAGATGTCATCATGCCATCATCACTGCTCAACAAAATCCTTTCTGTATCAATACATTGTACACACATGTACAGCTACTACCTTTCAACCAATCACAAGATAGGATACATAACATCTCTACAATGTTGAATAGGTCAATAATGCATTTGTTTCATGTATTTGACATAGACCAACTGCTCCAAGTGGTACTACCGACCGGTGAACCCCAGGCCCAGGGT
>NC_059229.1:4945787-5073287 GCF_020615455.1 Coregonus clupeaformis
ACAGTCTGAGCACTGATGGAGGGATTGTGCATTCCTGGTGTAACTCGGGCAGTTGTTGTTGCCATCCTGTACCTGTCCCGCAGGTGTGATGTTCGGATGTACCGATCCTGTGCAGGTGTTGTTACACGTGGTCTGCCACTGCGAGGACGATCAGCTGTCCATCCTGTCTCCCTGTAGCGCTGTCTTAGGCATCTCACAGTACGGACATTGCAATTTATTGCCCTGGCCACATCTGCAGTCCTCAGATGGCGTAGCAGTGCGTCGTGGTTTTATTCATTGTCCTAGTGTAAATATCTCGTTTCTTATTTTTTTTGTCTATTTTGTATATATTTCTCAATTTTTACTTTTCATTCTTTAACTAAATATACTTTCCTGCAACCCGCCTCACCCAACGTGGAAAGGATTCTATTATTTCTTTATAACTTTCATCAAGAACCTTAAGCTGAAACGAGTGTAGCTGCAACTGAATGGCTACTTGCTATTAGTCACCGTTAGCGTCTTCACCATTGTCCGTGGCCTACACTATCCACCAGCCAGCTCTAGCTCTAGCCTGGACAATTCGTCGGCCAGTCTGCACAGCGTGCTATCGACCCAGAGCTTATCGGACTTTCTGCCGGAATCACTGGACCCTAGCGCCGGATCATCGCAACCAGCTAGCTAGCTGCAACCTGTTGTTGGCTAATTACCATTGCCCCATAGCAAGCACCAGTTAGCCTTGAGCTAGCCTCAGGCCCATCTCCCGGCTATCTACCTCTCTGTCAACCGGACGGGACCTCCTAGTGTTGACACTGAGCCCCACCGATCCAACACGACTGGTTTGCCGACGAAATCGTCTGATGTGGTTTCAACAGGCTTCCCGTTGCGACAACCACGAGGATCCATCTGCTAGCCCCGGCCCGCTAGCACACGCAAACTACAACTGTGCTCCCTGCTAGCTGTGCTGAAGCACCAATTTGAACTGCTCTCGGACTCACATATTGCTGTTCACTGGACCTTATGATCACTCAGCTGCACAGCTGATGCCTGCTGGACTGTTCCTTTACACGGTACCCTGTCCTGTTTATTCTGTTTAGCCTCAGCCCAAACTTTATCGCTATTACCAGTTGTTGTCTTAGCTCTCTCTAATAACACCTGTGATTGCTTTATGCCTCTCTCCCTTGTCAATATGCCTTGCCTATTGCTGTTTGGGTTAGTTCTTATTATACAATTTCACTGTAGAACCCCTAGTCCCTCTCAAACTGCCTCAAATAGTTCCTTTGTTCCACCCCCCATACACGCCGAGACCGGCTCAATCGGTGCCTCCAGTGATGCTATCTCTTTCATTGTTACCCAACGCTTAGGTTTACCTGTACTCATATCCTTCCATATCATTTTCTGTACATAATGCCCTGAATCTTTTCTACAACGCCCAGAGAACTGCCCCCTTTATTCTATGTACCCAACGCACTAGAAGACCAGTTCTTAAAGCCTTTAGTCGTATCCTTATTCTAGTCCTCCTCTGTTCCTCTGGTGATGTAGAGGCTAACCCAGGCCCTGCAGCCCCCAGTATCACTCCTACTCCCCAGGAGCTATCATTTGTTGACTTCTGTAACCGTAAAAGCCTTGGTTTTCTGCATGTAAATATCAGAAGCCTCCTTCCTAAGTTTGAGTTATTCACTGCGTTAGCACACTCCGCCAACTCTGATGTTCTAGCAGTGTCTGAATCCTGGCTTAGGAAGGCCACCAAAAATTCTGAAATTTCCATCCCCAACTATAACATTTTCCATCTAGATAGAACTGCCAAAGGGGGTGGAGTTGCAATATACTGTAGAGATAGCCTGCAGAGCTCTATCATACTATCCAGGTCTGTGCCCAAACAGTTTGAGCTTCTACTTCTAAAAATCCACCTTTCCAGAAATAAATCTCTCACTGTTGGCGCTTGCTACAGACCCCCCTCAGCCCCCAGCTGTGCCCTGGACACCATATGTGAATTGATTGCCCCCCATCTATCCTCAGAGTTCATACTGCTTGGTGACCTAAATTGGGATATGCTTAACACCCCGGCCATCCTACAATCTAAACTAGATGCCCTCAATCTCACACAAATTATCAACGAACCTACCAGGTACAACCCTAAATCCATAAACATGGGTACCCTCATAGATATCATCCTGACTAACTTACCCTCTAAATACACCTCCGCTGTCTTCAACCAGGATCTCAGCGATCACTGCCTTATTGCCTGCGTCCGTAACGGGTCCGCGGTCAAACGACCACCCCTCATCACTGTCAAACGCTCCCAAAAACACTTCAGCGAGCAGGCCTTCCTAATTGACCTGGCCCAGGTATCCTGGATGGATATAGATCTCATTCCGTCAGTAGAGGATGCCTGGTTGTTCTTTAAAAGTAATTTCCTCTCAATCCTAAATAAACATGCCCCATTCAAAAAATACAGAACTAAGAACAGATATAGCCCCTGGTTCTCCTCAGACTTGACTGCCCTTGACCAGCACAAAAACATCCTGTGGCGTACTGCATTAGCATCAAATAGCCCCCGCGATATGCAACTTTTCAGGGAAGTTAGGAACCAATATACACAAGCAGTAAGGAAAGCAAAGGCTAACTTTTTCAAACAGAAATTTGCATCCTGTAGCACTAACTCCAAAAAGTTTTGGGACACTGTAAAGTCCATGGAGAATAAGAGCACTTCCTCCCAGCTGCCCACTGCACTGAGGCTAGGAAACACTATCACCACGATAAATCTACAATAATCGAGAATTTCAACAAGCATTTTGCTACGGCTGGCCATGCTTTCCACCTGGCTACCACTACCCCGGCCACCAGCTCTGCACCCTCCGCTGCAACTTGCCCATGCCCCCCCCGCTTCTCCTTCACACAAATCCAGACAGCTGATGTTCTGAAAGAGCTGCAAAATCTGGACCCCTACAAATCAGCTGGGCTAGACAATCTGGACCCTTTCTTTCTAAAACTAGCCGCCGAAATTGTCGCAACCCCTATTACTAGTCTGTTCAACCTCTCTTTCGTAACGTCTGAGATCCCCAGAGATTGGAAAGCTGCCGCGGTCATCCCCCTCTTCAAAGGGGGTGACACTCTAGATCCAAACTGTTACAGACCCGTATCCATCCTGCCCTGCCTTTCAAACGTTTTTGAAAGCCAAGTTAACAAACAGATCACCGACCATTTCGAATCCCACCGTACCTTCTCCGCTATGCAATCCGGTTTCCGAGCTGGTCATGGGTGCACTTCAGCCACGCTCAAGGTCCTAAACGATATTATAACCGCGATAATAATCGATAATAGACAGTACTGTGCAGCCGTTTTCATTGACCTGGCCAAGGCTTTCGACTCTGTCAACCACTGCATTCTTATTGGCAGACTAAATAGCCTTGGTTTCTCAAATGACTGCCTCGCCTGGTTCACCAACTACTTCTCAGATAGAGTTCAATGTGTCAAATCGGAGGGCCTGTTGTCTGGACCTATGGCAGTCTCTATGGGGGTGCCACAGGGTTCAATTCTTGGGCCGACTCTTTTCTCTGTGTATATCAATGATGTCGCTCTTGCTGCTGGTGACTCTCAGATCCACCTCTACACAGACGACACCATTTTGTATACATCTGGCCCTTCATTGGACACTGTGTTAACAAACCTCCAAACGAGCTTCAATGCCATACAACACTCCTTCAGTAGCCTCCAACTGCTCTTAAACACTAGAAAAACTAAATGCATGCTCTTCAACCGAACGCTGCTTGCACCCGCCCACCCGACTAGAATCACTACTCTCGACGGGTCTGACCTAGAGTATGTGGACAACTACAAATACCTAGGTGTCTGGTTAGACTGTAAACTCTCCTTCCAGACTCACATTAAGAATCTCCAATCCAAAGTTAAATCTAGAATCGGTTTCCTATTTCGCAACAAAGCCTCCTTCACTCATGCTGCCAAACATGCCCTCGTAAAACTGACTATCCTACCGATCCTTGACTTCGGCGATGTCATTTACAAAATAGCCTCCAACACTCTACTCAGCAAATTGGATGTAGTCTATCACAGTGCCATCCGTTTTGTCTCCAAAGCCCCATATACTACCCACCACTGTGACCTGTACGCTCTTGTTGGCTGGCCCTCATTACATGTTCGTCGTGAAACCCACTGGCTCCAGGTCATCTATAAATCACTGCTAGGCAAATCCCCGCCTTATCTTAGCTCATTGGTCACCATAGCAACACCCACCTGTAGTATGCGCTCCAGCAGGTATATCTCACTGGTCATCCCCAAAGCCAACACCTCCTTTGGCCGCCATTCCTTCCAGTTCTCTGCTGCCAATGATTGGAACAAATTGCAAAAATCTCTGAAGCTGGAGACACTTATCTCCCTCACTAACTTTAAGCATCAGTTGTCAGAGCACCTTACCGATCACTGCACCTGTACACAGCCCATCTGAAATTAGCCCGCCCAACTACCTCATCCCTACATTGTTATTTATTTTGCTAATTTGTACCCCAGTATCTCTATTTGCACATCATCTCTTGCACATCTATCATTCCAGTGTTAATACTAATTGTAATTATTTTGCACTATAGCCTATTTATTGCCTTACCTCCATAACTTGCTACATTTGCACACACTGTATATATATTTTTTCTGTTGTATTTTTTACTTTGTTTTATTTTACCCCATATGTAACTCTGTATTGTTGTTTTTATCGCACTGCTTTGCCTTATCTTGGCCAGGTCGCAGTTGTAAATGAGAACTTGTTCTCAACTGGCTTACCTGGTTAAATAAAGGTTAAATAAAAAAAATAAAAAGATGAGCAGGGACCCTGGGCATCTTTCTTTTGAGTCAGTAGAAAGGCCTCTTTAGTGTCCTAAGTTTTCATAACTGTGACCTTAATTGCCTACCGTCTGTAAGCTGTTAGTGTCTTAACGACCGTTCCACAGGTGCATGTTCATTAATTGTTTATGGTTCATTGAACAAGCATGGGAAACAGTGTTTAATCCCTTTACAATGAAGATCTGTGAAGTTATTTGGAATTTTACGAATTATCTTTGAAAGATAGGGTCCTGAAAAAGGGACGTTTATTTTTTTGCTGAGTTTATATGTAAGACTTGGAAATTCACCTTAAATGGGAAAGTGGCAGTGTAATACATTCATGCATGAGAAAAAATGCATATATACAATGGGACACATTTACAAACATTTACAGCATCTCTTTCCTTCAAATTGCATTTTTGATACAGTAATTGGACAGGGAAGGACAATGAACAATTGTTGCTCTATTATGTTTGCTTTGATGTTCTGGATATTGGCCTGAAACAGTATATTCAGTCATATTTTCCCAAACTTGGAATATTTACAAGGATAAAAAACTAATAAACAAAAAAATGCTTGCTTCAAGAGCAAATTCAAACCCACACCATTCAGATCAATGACAAAAAGATAATCAAAAGATAGACTTAATTGCAGTTTAGAAAATAGAAATATTTGACAGTTCCAGTGTTGATTCAATGTGAGCTAAAGGGGTATGCCCAAATGGCACCCTATTCCCTATATAGTGCACTACTTTTGACCAAAGCCCAGGTCTCTGGTCAGAAGTAGTGCACTATATGGGGAATAGGGTGCCATTTGGGATGCAAGTCTAGATCTAAAGTATAAACTACTGCTGGATCAGAGAGTATAGGATGTAGGCTGCAGCTGTCATCAACATCATCAGATATCTCCCAGCCTCCAGCAGTTGTCCAGAACTTCCTGTTTGAATGAAAATTGAGATGAAAGATTGTTTTACATTAATATGTCTACACAGTAAGGTTTATGTCTATGTTTCTGTTCAGTTATACACTAACACACCTACTGTATTGTGTGTGTGTGTGTGTGTGTGTGTGTGTGTGTGTGTGTGTGTGTGTGTGTGTGTGTGTGTGTGTGTGTGTGTGTGTGTGTGTGTGTGTGTGTGTGTCAGTGGTGTACTTACTTGAGCAACCTTCTGTCTGCTTAAACATGCCCATCTTCTTACTGTCTTTGATAGAGTTAATCTTGTCCATACTCACCTCCCCTGTAAGTCAACAGGGTATTGGTTATTAAAAGTCAGAATATTATGGAGCATTGTGAGTAACTTGTTACCATGGTATTTTTACAATGTTATTACCACTTTATTCCCCCCTGTAATGTCTTCATCAGGCTTCCCTAAACTGAGAATATTTTGTAATGATTGTTTTGGAGTCTGTAAAAGCTTGGATGGTATATCATGCATTCTCTACCAGAAAGTTGGTTGGCCCTCTTTGATGTCATGTAGGTTAATACATTGCTATGTTTTCATTTATAAAGCCCTTTTACAAAAAGTCCCACTGTACCTAACATCATTACTAAACTTTAATAATAATAATAATAATAATATGCCATTTAGCAGACGCTTTTATCCAAAGCGACTTACAGTCGTGCGTGCATACATTTTTGTGTATGGGTGGTCCCGGGGATCGAACCCACTACCTTGGCGTTACAAGCGCCGTGCTCTACCAGCTGAGCTACAGAGGACCACTTTAGACATACGAGTTACCACACCCGGTCTCAGGGATGGTTAACACTGGAAATTCCTTTGGTCTCTACTGAGTTAGGTAAATCAGCTTTTGTTTTCTTGCACCTTATTTGTGGAACAATCTTCAAACTGTTCTTACATTTGATGTTCTGGTGCCTATAGGGCAATTCAGAAAGCTGATTGAGGACCTTATTACTGATGAATGTGTTAGTTTTTTATGACAGTGTTTTTCTTTCTGCTTGCTTTTTTTATTTATATTTTGATGTGTGTATTTTCTGTAATTTATGGTCTCAGTATGACTCCCTGATAAAATAAAGGTTCAATAAATAAATCTACAGCCTAGTCTGAGTACACAGATCAAGGAAAATACATGTTTTTAAACGAGACAAATACACTTTTTTCACAAACATAGTTTAGCATTCACAAGTCTATATGTCTTCATCAGGCAGTCCTAGACTGAGAACGTTCCACTGATGTATTCTTCTAATGTCATAAAGGCCATCCTGTCTGTGCTACACTGTGGCACCACTTCTCCATACACTGCTCTCCTCTGTCCTACTGGGACAGACAACTTGGAGGGGACACATGCTGCATCCCAAAGGCCACCCTATTCCCTACTTAGTGCACTACTTTTGAGCAGGGTACATAGGGCTTTGGTCAAAAGTAGTACACTATAGAGAATAGCCAGACACTCAACTCCAGCATCAGGTTACCCAGCAGCTTTTCCAGGTTTTCTAAGGCTTTTGAATGGGCAGAATTCTTCATTGTCTGGACAGACACAGAGGCCTGAGCAGTTAGCTACTTAGTGCACTACTTTTGACCAGGGCCCATTGGGTTCTGTTAAAAGTAGTGCACTATGTAGGGAATAGGGTGCCTTTGGAACGCAGATATCTCTGAGTAGCTCTCAGAGTGGGGCGCAAGGGCTGAGAAAACAACAAAGCTTTATGGAGGGAAGAATCAACACCTAGCATAGCATCTACACAGACTCCCACGATTTGACAGTTCATTGAAAATGACACACAAAAACCCTGGTAAATTGCTCTGTAGCGATAGGAGGAGTTGTTTGTCTCCATTATACTACATTTAGCAGACGCTCTTATCCAGAGCGACTTACACGAGCAATTAGGGTTAAGTGCCTTGCTCAAGGGCACATCAACAGATTGTTCACCTAGTCAGATTGGGGATTCGAACCCGCGTCCTTTCGGTTACTGGCCAAACGCTCTTAACCATTAGGCTACCTGCCGCCCGTCTGTGAGTGGCCTACTTCCTCATTCTTCAAATAGGTATTCCTCCACCCACCACCAAAGCCACATACAGCTCGTTTTGCAGCACCTCTATTCCCTCTCTCCCTGACTGTCTGTTGTGACACTTGAATGACAAAGACAACTATATAAGTGGTGTGATGTTCAATCACCCAGACAACATAATTATAATGTTTGGGATGTAAACAATAGGTTTACATTCCAGGTTAATGCTTTTGACTAATGTAGTGTGTCATGACCTCCAAGAAACTGGCTTGCCAAATATAAATGCACGCACACGCACACACAATCACACACACACACACAGACACACACACACACACACACACACACACCTTTCCAATATAACTTTAGACTGGTGATAGGCCTAGACTGTATTGTCACTGTCAGTAGTTTACTTGAACTGATGTTTACCTTAAACTAAGTGACGTGGTACTGAAGCACTTCAACAATGTGCAGTAGCTGTCATTCTTACTTGAATTACTGTCATCGCTTCAACACCTCTGCAGTGAACCTGTCCTGAAACCACTTCTGAATACGGGTGACTAACTTCTCACTACTTTCAATGACTCACTGAGGAAGATACTTTATTGTTTTTCTGAAGTTGCTGTAGGCTTGCAGACTATAAGCCCTAGGGGATCTCCCTCACAAGTGCTTAAAGGTCCAATGCAGCCATTTTTATCTCAATATCAAATCATTTCTGGGTAACAATTAAGTACCTTACTGTGATTGTTTTCATTTAAAATGGTCAAAAATACACAAAAATTGCTTCTTAGTAAAGAGCAATTTCTCAAGCAAGAATTTAGCTTGGACTGTCTGGGAGTGGTCTGAGTGGGTGGGGAAAACTGAAAATTAGCTGTTATTGGCAGAGAGGTTTGGACTGCACTGGGACTTTACACTTTACACTTTATTGTTATTGTTAAAACAATTCCCCCACATGTACTGTCAGATGTTTTAGGCTGATCTGATTCATCAGCACAACCCACACACTTCCTTGTTACACCTTACATGTTCAGTTTTAGGGTCAGGAGAGGGGACTTGGTATATTATCATGGGCACAGACAATAATTAATTCTGTAATGTTTTCAGTTTGCCACAATTATCAGTGTTTGTGCTGGAACATTTGTTTGTGTCTTATTTGGAAAGAATATAACATTTGAACAATATAGAAATTCATAGAAAACACATTTTTCAGGCAGATTTTGATAAAGGAATATTGGGCATCATTGCGCTGAACCATAGACAAACGATAATGTACTACTGTATGTCATCGGCTGTATCTGAGATAAGGAAGCTGATAATAGGCATGGGCAGAGACAAGAATTACCAATGTAATGTTTTGAATTTGTCTTAAGTGCCACACTGCCTCCGTAATTCAGAGACATAACATTTTTCAAACTTGATGGCATGAAATTTTGCTAAAATAAAATTGTGCATCACTGTGCTGTACCCATACACATACTGCACTATATCATTGGCTGTACCTGAGACAAGGAAGCTGACTTTCTGGCATAGTCCATCCACTGAGGCCAGAGGAGACCCTGGAAGGATGGTGACCCTGGACATGTTCACCTCTAGGACCTCTGCCACCCTACTGCGGAAGTCATATCTGGAGAGACAAATGAACAATACACAGTTTGTATTATTGTTTTTATAATTTGTTGGGAAAATATACAATTTGACTTCTGCAGAAGTCATATCTACACAGAAAAAAATACGACAACATACACTTCCAGTCAAAAGTTTGGACACACCTACTCATTCCAGGGTTTTTCTTTATTTTTACTATTTTCGACATTGTAGAATTATAGTGAAGACATCAACACTATGAAATAACACATATGGAGTCATGTAGTAACCAAAAAATGTTTATTTTTGAGATTCTTTAAAGTAGCCACCCTTTGCCTTGATAACAGCTTTGCACACTCTTGGCATTCTCTCAACCAGCTTCACCTGGAATGCTTTTCCAACAATCTTGAAGGAGTTCCCACATATGCAGAGCACTTGTTGGCCACTTTTCCTTCACTCTGCGGTCCAACTCATCCCAAACCATCTCAATTAGGTTGAGGTCAGAGGATTGTCGGGGCCAGGTCATCTGATGCAGCACTCCATCACTCTCCTTCTTGGTCAAATAGCCCTTACACAGCCTGGAGGTGTGTTGGGTGATTGTCCTGTTGAAAAACAAATGATTGTCCCACTAAGCCTAAACCAGATGGGAAGGCGTATCGCTGCAGAATGCTATGGTAGCCATGCTGGTTAAGTGTGCCTTGAATTATAAATAAATCACAGACAGTGTCACCAGCAAAGCACCCCCACACCATCACACCCCCTCCTCCATGCTTCACGGTGGGAACTACACATGCGGAGATCATCCGTTCACCTATTCTGCGTCTCACAAAGACACGGCGGTTGGAACCAAAAGTCTCATCAGACCAAAGGACAGATTCCCCTTTCTTGGCCCAAGTCTCTTCTTCTCATTGGTGTCCTTTAGTAGTGGTTTCTTTGCAGCAATTCGACTATGAAGGCCTGATTCACGCAGTCGCCTCTGAACAGTTTTCTTACGAAAACAAGGACATTTCTAGGTGACACCAAACTTTTGAACGGTAGTGTATATATATATACATATACATACATACACATACATATACACATACATACATATAAATACATATACATACATATATATACATATCCTTTAAAAAAATACATTCCAACCCCACCACCCCTTCCCTAATTGGAGTAAACTAGTGAACAATGCTTAGGCCTCTACTTCCAGCTAATACATACTATATACATTTTATGGACACAGTCAATTTTACAATAATTATATTTTGTTTGTTTTTACTCCTGAACTTCCTCTACCCTCAACCTCTCCGATAATTTTCATGATGTCCATCCGGTTTGCTTCTATATGCCATATCTTTCTAACTGTGCTCTTTCACAAAAGCTCTCAACCTATAACCTATATACTTATTATGGACACAGTATGCTTTACATTAGTTATCTTGTTGTTATTAGTTGTTGTTAGTTGTTTTTAGTCCCATCCTTCAGCTCCATTCAACACCTCCCATCTATCGCTTAACACCATCCATATTGGATTTCTATTTGCCATATATTTTTCAACTGTACTGTGATTTTTCACAAAAGGTCTGAACCCTTCTATTCTCATTGTTTCTACAGATTGTAAATTGAAAATAAACATTTTTGCTAAAAGTATTATTATATTATTGATCGATTGACTATGACTTTTCAGATCACTCAGTAGGGCTATCTGCAGGGTTAGCTCCAGGTAAATATTGAAATCCTTCAGCCATTCCTGGACCTGTGTCCAAAAACAAGCTACAAATGGACAGTACCAAAACAAATGATCTAATAATTCTGTCTCTTTGCTGCAAAATCTACAGAGCTGGGAAGATTGTATCCCCCATATAAATAACATTCTATTGGTAGCAAGAATTTTGTATAATAATTTAAATGGAAAAATTATACGTTTTGAATCCGGCGTCGTTTTGCGTTTCAGTTCATAAACACTATGCCATGGAATCGGTACAGTTGAAGTCGGAAGTTTACATACACCTTAGCCAAATACATATAAACTCAGTTTTTCACAATTCCTGACATTTAATCCTAGTAAAAATTCCCTGTTTTAGGTTAGTTAGGATCACCACTTTATTTTAAGAATGTGAAATGTCAGAATAATAGTAGCTTTTATTTCTTTCATCACATTCCCAGTGGGTCAGAAGTTTACATACACTCAATTAGTATTTGGTAGCATTGCCTTTAAATTGTTTAACTTGGGTCAAATGTTTCGGGTAGACTTCCACATGCTTCCCACAATAAGTTGGCTGAATTTTGGCCCATTCCTCCTGACAGAGCTGGTGTAACTGAGTCAGGTTTGTAGGCCTCCTTGCTCGCACACGCTTTTTCAGTTCTGCCCACACATTTTCTATAGGATTGAGGTCAGGGCTTTGTGATGGCCACTCCAATACCTTGACTTTGTTGTCCTTAAGCCATTTTGCCACAACTTTGGAAGTATGCTAGGGGTCATTGTCCATTTGGAAGACCCATTTGCGACCAAGCTTTAACTTCCTAACTGATGTCTTGAGATGTTGCTTCAATATATCCACATATTTTTCCTTCCTCATGATGCCATCTATTTTGTGAAGTGCACCAGTCCCTCCTGCAGCAAAGCACCTCCACAGCATGATGCTGCCACCCCCGTGCTTCACGGTTGGGATGGTGTTCTTCGGCTTGCAACCATCCCCCTTTTTCCTCCAAACATAACGATGGTCATTATGGCCAAACAGTTATATTATTGTTTCATCAGACCAGAGGACATTTCTCCAAAAAGTACAATCTTTGTCCCCACGTGCAGTTGGAAACCGTAGTCTGGCTTTTTTATGGTGGTTTTGGAGCAGTGGCTTCTTCCTTGCTGAGCGGCCTTTCAGGTTATGTCGATATAGGACTCGTTTTACTGTGGATATAGATACTTTTGTACCTGTTTCCTCCAGCATCTTCACAAGATCCTTTGCTGTTGTTCTGGGATTGATTTGCACTTTTCGCACCAAAGTACGTTAATCTCTAGGAGACAGAACGCGTCTCCTTCCTGAGCGGTATGACGGCTGCGTGGTCCCATGGTGTTTATACATGCGTACTATTGTTTGTACAGATAAACGTGGTACCTTCAGGCATTTGGAAATTGCTCCCAAGGATGAACCAGACTTGTGGAGGTCTACAATTTTTTTTCCCTGAGGTCTTGGCTGATTTCTTTTGATTTTCCCATGATGTCAAGCAAAGAGGCACTGAGTTTGAAGGTAGGCCTTGAAATACATCCACAGGTACACCTCCAATTGACTCAAATGATGTCAATTAGCCTATCAGAAGCTTCTAAAGCCATGACATCATTTTCTGGAATTTTCCAAGCTGTTTAAAGGCACAGTCAACTTAGTGTATGTAAACTTCTGACCCACTGGAATTGTGATACAGTGAATTATAAGTGAAATAATCTGTCTGTAAACAATTGTTGGAAAAGTTACTTGTGTCATGCACAGGGTAGATGTCCTAACCAACTTGCCAAAACTATAGTTTGTTTACAAGAAATGTGTGGAGTGGTTGAAAAACTAGTTTTAATGACTCCAACTTACGTGTATGTAAACTTCCGACTTCAACTGTATGTCAAAAATCTCTTCCCAACTATTTTGCAATCTATATGGGACGGCTGTCAATCCTTTGGTCCTTAAATGAAACTGGTATACTTTTTTATTAATCACAATTTTCTTTAACCAATTATGTTCTTTAATGCAGGGCCGACAGACAAGTTCCTTACTTTTTCCCCCTTCCACGTTCCTCTTCCAATTTTGCGGTAATGCTGCAATTATTTGGTTGTAATTTTGGGTAGAGCAGACATTTCCATATGTTTTTGTTAGCTGCATGTGCGACATAACTCCACCAGTCCTACCTATGATATAATTTACAAAGATTATACCTTTTTCAAACATTTTTTCAAACAATAACATTTTTTTATCAATTAGTATATTGTAGTTCAACCACAATATTTGTTGCATTATTTGTTCTGTCATTTCTGGATGATTAAATTGAAATTGCAACCAACTTTCTATGGCTTGTTTTAGAAATAGGGATATTTGGGAGATGATTTCCTTTTCAAATAACTTAAAGTGAGAGGTTGTAATCTGAATAAAGGGAAAAAGGCCATTCTTGAACATGGGGTGAGACAATCTTACTAATTTGCTAGAGAACCAGTTTGGATTTAAGTATAACGTTTGTATGACTGAAGTTTTTAGTGATAGGTCTAATGCTTTAATATTTAATAATTTCTGTCCTCCGAATTCATATTCATTATATAAATAGGCCCGTTTAATTTTGTCTGGCTTGCCGATCCAAATAAAATGGAAAAAAAATGTCTCATATAATTAAAAAAACTGTTCGCTAGGCGTAGGTAAGACCATAAGCAAATAGGTAAACTGGGATAATACTAAAGTGTTAATCGGGGTGATATTTCCACAAATAGAAAGGTATTTACCTTTCCATGGTAGCAAGATCTTATCTATTTTTGCTAACCTTCTATTAAAATGTATTGGAGTGAGATCATTTATTTCATTTGGGATATGTATTCCGTGTATATCCACCTCACCATCAGACCATTTTATTGGTAAACTACATGGTAATGTAAAAATGTTATTTTTTAGTGATCCAATACGTAATATAGTACATTGATCATAATTTGGTTGTAATCCAGAGAGGTTAGAAAATGTATCTAGATCCTCTATGAGGCTGTGGAGGGATTCAAGTTGTGGGTTTAAAAGAAAACATTAATCATCAGGGTACAATGACACCTTTGTTTTTAAGCCCTGGATTTCTAATCCCTTGATATTATTGTTGGATCTGATTTTCATAGCTAACATTTCGATGGCCATAATAAATAGATATGCCGATAGTGGACAACCTTGTTTTACTCCTCTTGACAGTTTAAAACTTTCTGAGAAATAGCCATTATTTACTATTTTACACCTAGATTCTCCAAAATTGAAATGCTCCAGGCATTTATATATAAACTCCAGTCATACTTTATCAAATGCCTTTTCAAAGTCTGCTATGAATAGCAGGCCTGGTTTCCCAGATTTTTCATAGTGTTCTATTGTTTCCAGTACTTGCCTTATATTATCTCCAATGTATCGTCCATGTAAAAAGCCTGTCTGATTAGAATGAATAATGTCCAACGATACCTTTTTAATTCTATGCGCTATACATTTTACTAGAATTTTTGCATCACAACACTGAAGTGTAAGGGGCCTCCAATTTTTTAAATGGACTGGATCTTTATATTTCCCACTTGTATCCTTTTTCAGTAATAATGAAATCAGACCTGATGATGATGTACTGTAATCCCATAATACAGGACTAGTGATGGTGTATTATCATCTAAAGTATTTGAGATATGGTTGGATTGTTTTTGTGGTTCGACTATTGGCACTGGGCCAAACCCTTTATGAAGATGTGATCAATGAGTTGTGTCACATAGTTGCCAATGAACCCTCCATCGTCTTATACAGGTGTGGCACGTGTGGTGGCTGGCTGGAGGTGGCGAGAATACACTCTTAGAAAAAAAGGTGCTATCTAGAACCTAAGGAGAACCCTTTGGAGAACCCTTTTTGGTTTCAGGTAGAACCCTTTCCACAGAGGGTTCACACATATTGGCTCCCAACACTAACGCCTGTAGGTTTTAGCTTGATGGGCTAACACAGTCTTGAGTTCACAGGCGGTTTAATACCCAGTCGGGTCAATCACACCCACCTGCTGAAAGAAATTACGTTGGGGAAGGTCTGCTCTGCCCAAGGGGATTCTGGAAGAATGACGGCACACGCCAAGACATTGCTGCCGCTCCTCAGGACCAGGGACCTGTGGACCACTACAACAACAACATCAACAACAGCACCAAAGTCAGAAATATACTTTTTAGATTATCACCTAAATTACTTTGTTGTTTCACACATGACATATCCCCTAATAGTGAAGACGGTTGACATTTTTCTCGTGAAACTTGATTCTCTTGGGAAACAATGTGACGCAACAATTTTGGATTGCAGTTCAGTGAGTGTGTAATGACAATACATCACTATTATGTTTTATATGCATACTAAAGGAGTCTAGATTCCTGAACAGACAATTTGTGTCTGTTACCTGTGTAGTCCCCTGCCAGTTGTATGCTGGTGTCGGTGTACAGCTGTCTGTGTGTCAGGCTGACTGTCCCCTGTCTGGTGGTCAGGTCTCCCACCTCACAACTCAGAGCGTTGTCACGGGAACAACTGGAGCTCTGAGAGAGAACAGAACAGAGGAGAGGATGGAACCAACCATAGAAATAGAATTACTAGAAGGGAAGTCCCCTTTCAAGTCAATAGGGCTGGGTCAGAGGTTCCACATCTGTTCTACTCATTCTATTTCTATGAAATCAACATAGATTTAGAATCATTAGTCATTCTAATTCTATGGAAACCAATTCTAACAAACACTTTCACTTCTGGTTATGAAAACAATGTGAGGTGTATGGTTGTGGTTGTGGTGTAGTTTCAAGTTTTAATGTCACATGCACAAGTACAGTGAAATGCCTTTCTTGCAAACTCAAAACCCAACAACTGTGACATTGTCAAAGACAAAGATTCTATGGCATATCAAATACAGTTCCGTTGGATTCCATAAGACTTGTTGATCAAGTGGAACTTTAAAGTTGAAATAAAAGAGAGATCAGTGCTACACAGTGGGTGAAATGATCCTATGAGGCTATGTACTGGGCCCTTATTCATAAAGCATCTCAGAGTAGGAGTGCTGATCTATCCTAGACGCTTTATGAATAAGGGCCATGATGTATTGTAAGTGAAAATGAGAGAATAAACTCACCCCAGCTTCCATGTTGAAGGGGTTAAACGTGTCCCCAGCACTGGTACACTGGCTCTCGTTCACCTCAGAGCGAATACCAGTGATGATCCAGGAAACCTCTGTTACCTGGTTACAGTCGGAAAAACATGATTATTTCTCTGATGTTTTACCATTCTTTTTATACGGCTTCCCTTTTCTAATAGAACTAAAATTAAAATGCTACAGAGCAGCTGATTTGTTTCTACATTGTTTCTACATCTGCATTGTGCTTCTACATCTGCATTGCTTGCTCTTTGGAGTTTTAGGCTGGGTTTCTGTATAAGCACTTTGTGTCAACTGCTGATGTAAAAATAGCTTTTTAAATACATTTGATTGATTGACTTTGATTGATTTCTGGATGCCGAGATTGCACAGTGGGCTAGATAACAGCAACTATGTGACATAAGTTATTTGTTGTCACAAAAATAGGATATTTTTCCAGGCTCCCTTTTTCGATGGAACCTACCTGTGATAAGGTTATAAATTAGATAACAACAAAGAATGTGACATACGTTTTTTTTGTTTCTATTAAAAGAGATTGAACAGATCCAAGAGATCCATGCATGCTTACGTCTAGCACCTGTGATGACCGCACGTCCACCTCCAGAGTGATGTCACTGTAGCTGCCATCCAGAAAAGTCTGCTGGGACTGAAGACAGTAGAGTATACTGTTAGACTAGCTACTGAGTCAATGGGACTGAAGACAGTAGAGTATACTGTTAGACTAGCTACTGAGTCAATGGGACTGAAGACAGTAGAGTATACTGTTAGACTAGCTACTAAGTCAATGGGACTGAAGACAGTAGAGTATACTGTTAGACTAGCTACTGAGTCAATGGGACTGAAGACAGTAGAGTATACTGTTAGACTAGCTACTGAGTCAATGGGACTGAAGACAGTAGAGTATACTGTTAGACTAGCTACTGAGTCAATGGGACTGAAGACAGTACTTTACTGTTAGACTAGTTACTGAGTCAATGTAATTTAACCAGGTGTTTTAAGGTTATGCAATCTTACTTAACTGGGAACATGAACATACTGCTGTCCTATCAGCAAAGCTATATTAGCACTTGTTTTATGGGACACTCATACCAGGTGTTCTAAACTGTCTGTAAAGAGCACACAAATCCTTCATCTGATAGACCATAATATTTGAAATGATATTTGATTGGTTATCTAAGCATCCTAAACAGTAATAGAGATACACTGTAGAGGACACAGGTCTGTATAGGAGCCTGACAAATACAGCTGTTCTCCTGAGTGCTTTAGACTGGGGGCTGCCGGGGGCTGCTAGATACTAGAACATTTTACACGGAATCTCAGCACATGACTCTACAGGCCAGTGGTACACGCTTAGGCTGTGTTTACACAGGGAGCGCAATTCTGATCTTTTTCCACTAATTGGTCTTTTGACCAATCACATCAGATCTTTTCAAGAGACCAATTAGTGAAAAGAAACATCAGAATTGGGCTGCCTGTGTAAACGCAGCAATAGACACACATAGACAAACACAAACACGCACAGATATACACACACAGATCCAGACACACGCCCCATTGTCACACACAGGACTCTGCCACAGCCCTAATGAATTCACTGTCTGGCGCAGCAGAAAATACAGTGTCATGTTTTTGTGGCAGCTTTGTAATGATTCACCAGCTTACTCTCCTGGGACATATAATAAATGGGATAACATCCACCCCTGCAGATGAGTGTTCTTGTATTCCTCATGGTCTGAATTAGTCTAAATAGGTTTCCCCTGTAGGCAATAATTAAGTATTTTTGTGTGTGTATATATTTGGTATTTAATGCTTTATTGGATAGAGAAGAGGCAGTATGAAATATAGAGATTTTTGCTGAAATAGCATTAGACTGGATTCAAACCAATGAAGTACTTTTGTGTCATCTGAACATTGTAGAGAGCAAAGGAGAGATCCAGGTCTTACCAGTGTGACTGTCCCTGTCACTGTGCTTTTGAAGACAGCCTTGGCAAACACCCAGTGTCCATCTGTTGCATTCTCAGCTGAGATGTCAGCACACCGCATCCTGGAGTTCACAAACACAAATAGACAAAATATTAACTCATTAAAGAAAACAATTATTGTGAACGACTCAAAAATGAAACAGTGCATTAGGGATGCAAAACATGATTCAGATGTGTTATAAAATGTATTGTTGTAAAATGTATAACACTGTAGGCCTATATGGTGCCGATTCAGAAGACTGACCACATACTCCCTTTAGAAGTCAACCCCACAACAAGAGATGATGTTACAGTATTCCAGACATCCTACCCTATAATGGCCCTACTTTACCTGTTTGGCTTCTTCTTGTGCCAAACAAGCATTGTTCAAGGTAATAATGTGAGCTGTCCTGTATAGTCCCATGTAGAGCATGATGCTTGCAACACCAGGGTTGTGAGTTCGATTCCCACGGGGGACCAGTAAAAAAGTGTATGCACTCAGTACTGTACGTTGCTCTGGTTAAGAGTGACTGCTAAATGACTCAAATGTCTGTGTCCCCCATGTAAAAAAGGGACTATAGCTACCTCCCTTTTACATGAGTACAGTGTTTGATTTGAGTCCGACATTTTCTGCGTGAACTGACTGAGCTGAAGAGGAATGGTAAGGTAATGTAAAACGTTCAAACTTTGACACAGGTTCTGTTCATAAATGTCAAGGTATCACACATGTGACCCAAAGAGGAACCAAGTCTACAGCAGTCTTAAATTAATCACACACCACCTGATACAATCTTTCCGCCTTGGTTTGGCTGTTTATAGCACTCCTGGAGGAAACTGTGGCTATACAGACCCATGACAAAGGACACATTCTCCCCTCCCTCCCTCCCTTTCTCTCTCTCTGTCTCTCCCTCCCTCCCTTTCTCTCCCTCTGTCTCTCCCTCTCTCTCTCTCTCTCTCTCTCTCTCTCTCTCTCTCTCTCTCTCTCTCTCTCTCTCTCTCTCTCTCTCTCTCTCTCTCTCTCTCTCTCTCTCTCTCTCGCTACCCTCTCTCTCACTCTTCACACACACAAAATCACCACACTCACCTGGATCCGTTAGTGTAGTGAATGACCAACGACCTCCCCACTATACTGTTCGGCCCTGTCATCGGCATATTTCCATCCAAATACTGAGTCTGTGTCTGGTTCTGATTCGTCAGCATCCCGAACTTCCCGCTGATGTCCCCAGTCTCATATTCATCCACAGTCCCTGACCCCGGAGCAGGAGAAGCAGACACATTCCAGGAGAAGGGGTTGAAGTGGCCCATGATGTTGTTGTCCGAGCAGGGCTCCCCTGTAATATTACAAATAATATGTTTTATTTGATAGACGCCTTTCACAAAATAAGGGAAAAGGATTGATACTTTGGGTTTCAAAAAATTTAGATTTTATCAAGTAATCTATTCATATTACAAAACAGTTACAACTTTGAAATGAATGAACAGATATACAAACAAAGGCTGAACAAACACTCAGAACACTAGAGGACTTTCACAACACTCAAGGACATCTGGCTCCCATTATAAAGAACATGAAAGAGTACCTGTGGTACTGATAGGTAGCATGTGGACATGGTAGCCCCCAGCCCTGGAGCTGAGTCCAGCCAGGGAGACGTCCATCATGGTTGGGCCCTGAGGGAAAGCCTGGGAAAACCGGATTTGGCCCCTGGAGGCCTCTGGTCCATGCCAGGGGCCCAAGACCGCCGCGGGCATCCGGAACTCTGTGAGGTTAGCACAGGCTATCCTGGGGGCGGCGCCCTCCGCGCTGTGGATCACCACCGATCGACCAATCATGGAGCCCGATCCTGCCGGATGTGCCAACCAGGAAGTGGTATCTGTGAAGAAGTGTTTGGCCGCCACTCCACCCACTCGGGTCCCCAGGTCGAGGGTGCTGTGCTTTTTGGAGAGGTCCCCCACCTCGCAGGAAAAGGGGCTGGAGGGGCCACAGTGGAGGGGGTAGCTTGAATCGCCCGTGTCCACATTGAAGGGGTTCCAGTGGCCCCCCGTGGTCCCGCACCTCCCCTTGTCCGTGTCCATCTCCGAGCTAATAGGATACATGTGGATGTGCCAGTGGTGGTTACGTGTAGCGTTCACGGAGGGTCTCCCATAGGACAGATCCATGAAGACTGTGACATCAGACAACGGGTTGCTCTTGAGTTGGACGAACTGGACCATACCCACCACAGGGTGTCGGAACATAGCCCTGGCTACGTGCACCTCTCCTGGGTAGCATATGTAGGCGCACAGGAACCTAGCTCCATCCGGTTGGTGGATTACCACAGACCGACCCACTATGCTGTTCTGTCCGAACAAAGGGAGGTTGAAGTCTGTGAAATCTGCGTCCATCTCAGCTTTACCCTTTAGTGACCCATGCCTGGCGCTGAGGTCCCCTACTTCATACCGGTCGTGGGTCGACCCAGGTCCAGAGGGGTAGGTGGGATCTTTAGTGTCTATCCCGAACGGGTTCCAATGGTCTCCAACGTTGTCGTTGGAGCAGGTCGTCTGCGGCGGTGACCTCATAGGAGGTGTGGGGAAGTGATGGATGTGATAAGGTCCGACCCGGCTCCCCAGATTGGTCAGATTCACTCTCAGTTCTGTAACGTCGAACGGCGAGGCCTGCCTGAAGAGGAAGTAACCCTTGACCCCTCTCATGTTCACCAGGGCGCTCACCTCCTTCCTGTCCATTGTTCTGATCTCAGCGCACTTATAACTTGAAGAGCCCAGTTTCAGGAGAGCGAAACGAGTGTTGGAGCTGACACTAGTGAGGTCCAAACGAGACTTTACGGGTGTGAGAGGGGTGCCTACTTTCAGTTCCCCAAGCTGGGTGAGAGATGAGGGTTCCAGACTATCTAGAAGAGCCTTACAGTCTCTAGCAGAACTCTGCGACGTCAAGATGTTGACGTTGGTTGCCATAGCACCGACCTGACCAATTGTGGCCAAGTTTGTGAGGACCCTGGCGTGGGTCTGTCCGACGTTCTGCCTGATGTAAATGTCGCCGGCGACCGAGCTGAAGAACCTGGCCTGCCACGTCTGAACTGTGGTTTGACCACTTATGACTGTACAAGCTTTGGTGCCGTTGCACGTCTCCAAGGTCAATGAAAGGTCATCCAGATTCGGCCTCTGCTTAAATAGACTGGACATATTAACAGTGGTGTTGGATGAGAATGGATCGATTGTGAACGAGAAGATGCTCGCTCCTACATTGACTTCAAGGCAAGGCTGAGCAAAATGGCCGAACATCACAGGGAACACACTCAGGGAGAGGTTGAGCGACGAACCACAGGTTCCGGTACCGGTGATGTTCACGGTCGCCGTCTGATTGGTGGAGTCAAACCGCACCCATCCCATGACTCCCCCCATGTTTAGGTTGGCCTGAAACCGGGTACAGGAACTGGAACCTGAAAAACACAGCCAAACAGACAGAGAGACAGACAGACAAACGTGGAAATAAGGAAGTAAGTCCCTATTATGTTACATCTGAATTGTTTTGGAGTGTTTACATGCTTTGCCATTATGGACATAATAACTGACAAGTTTAGTAATTGATGGTGATCTTTCAAACTTCTCCAGGAAGTTCTTAAAGGTCCAATGCAGCCGTTTTTATCTCAGTATCATTTCTGGGGAACAACTAAGTACCTTACTGTGATTGTTCTCAATTAAAATGGCCAAAAAGAAACCAAAATAGCTTCTTGATAAAGGACCATTTCTCAAGCAAGAATTTTGTTAGGACTGTCTTGGAGTGGTCTGAGTGGGGAGGGGAAAACTGAAAACTAGCTGCAATTGGCAGAGAGGTTTGGAACTCTCTTTCTTATTGATCTAGCCAAAGCTCCATCTCACCAAAACAGGCTGAAATTTCTGACGGTCTTTTCAAACAGCTCTTACAGTAAAAGGGCATTATCATAATCTTCACAATTTCACAGTATTATTTCAACCACTATGGGGGCCATAGTGTGGAAATATATATAAAACACAGGAAATTCATGTTTTTGACTGCACTAGGCCTTTAAGGATCATCTTAAAGTGATGTGGTTTATGATATTTCTTCAAGCTTAAGTATTGACGACTATACAGTAGCAGTGGTTAAACTAAAATAGTTTCCAAGGCATGTAGAGAGGGTTTTCCCCACTATTACAGTAACTTCCTCATCACTGGAATGTCAATAGCTAGTATATTTCATCATCACTGTAATGTCAATAGCTAGTATATTTCATCATCACTGGAATGTCAATAGCTAGTATATTTGTATCATCACTGTAATGTCAATAACTAGTATATTTCATCATCACTGTAATGTCAATAGCTAGTATATTTCATCATCACTGTAATTTCAATAACTAGTACATTTCATCATCACTGTAATGTCAATAGCTAGAATATTTTATCATCACTGTAATGTCAATAGATAGTATATTTCATCATCACTGTAATGTCAACAGTGGTGGAAAAAGTACCCAATGTTCATACTTGAGTAAAAGTAAAGATACAGTACCTTAATAGAAAATGACTCAAGTAAAAGTGCAAGTCACCCAGTAAAATCCTACTTGAGTAAAAGTCTAAAAGTATTTGGTTTTAAATATACTTAAGTATCAAAAGTAAATGTAATTGCTAAAATATACTTAGGTATCAAAAGTAAAAGTATAAATAATTTCAAATTCCTTATATTAACCAAACCAGACGGCACCATTTCCTTGTTTTTTAAATTTACAGATAGCCAGGGGCACACTCCAACACTCAGAAATCATTTACAAACGAAGCATGTGTGTTTAGTGAGTCCGCCAGATCAGAGGCAGTAGGGATGACCAAGGATGTTCTCTTGATAAGTGTGTGAATTAGACAATTTTCCTGTCCTGCTAAGCATTCAAAATGTAACAAGTACTTTTGGGTGTCAGGGAAAATGCATGGAGTAAAAAGTAAATTCTTTTCTTTAGGAATGTAGTGAAGTAAAAGTAAAAGTACAGATACCCAAAACAACTACTTAAGTAGTACTTTAAAGTATTTTTACTTAAGTACTTTACACCACTGAATGTCAATAACTAGTACATTTCATCATCAATGTAATTTCAATAGCTAGTATATTTAACATGAGATGATGACAGATAGCTGCAGCGCATTAGTAATATTAAGTAATCAACATGCATGCAGTAGTCTATAAAACAGAAACGCCTACCAGTTAATATACCTTCATATTCTAGCCGAATGATAGCCTATGACTCAGGACTGTTATGAATGTAATGTATGCAGTAAACATCAATATTAGGATATCTGGAGGAAGTAAACAAAGCACCTATGAATGTAATCTATTGGACTCCACCTCTCAATTAACTGCTATGCCCCCTTACCAGGAGTATACTGCTCACCTGATCTAAGCTAGTGACACACATTCATTCAAATAACACTGGTCTCACGTTACCCCATGAACGAATTTCATACAAGAGCTCAAATCAGCCATGGAGAATAGGCTACTGGCGCCAAATACAGCTGCGTGAGCCAATCCATGTATTAATTATGGATTAAATGTCTATAACCCTTGCTACCCAATGGGGCGATAACATTGTCTGAAACTATAGGGCGATAACATTAGCTGCATCCCAAATGGCACCCTATTCCCTACACAGTGCACTACATTTGACCAGGGCCCATAGGGCTTTAGTCAAAAGTAGTGCACTATGTAGGGAATAGGGTGCCATTTGGGAAGCACCCATTGTCTCTCAGCGCATGTAATTCTATCAATTAACCCGGGTAGCCCTGAGAAATGCTACAGTATAGTTGCTACGGGTGGAGTGAACGTATCTAAGGGTGAAAAAGTAACATAAGAGTAATATGTAAATATACACCACAGGTATGTTCTGAACCTGTGAAGTCAACCATGCAGAAGACAACTACATTGGAACATCACTGTGCTTTTTGCCATCAAGTTTGATAGATTAGTTTGATACTTGATAGATTAGTTTGATACTTGATAGATTAGTTTGCTAGATTAGTTTGCTAGATTAATTTGCTAGATTAGTTTGAATGATTGGGGATAGTTAATAGTAATAGTTTATAGTTAACAATCAATTATTAACTAAGCAAGTGGATTTCAAGGAGGTTACATTGAAAAATAATAATGTACCATTATTGTGTAAATGTTATGTGACCATTTCCCATGCCCTCTACAGTAACCGAGGAAACAGCACTTCATATAGACAAGAACTGCAGACCAACCAGGCTTAAGTATTGCAAAAGTATTTCAAAAACCATTGTGGTACTTACCCAGAAAAGCCAACAGCACGACAACTGGAACAAGGCACATATTGGCAAATGTGTGTATTGTACTAATTGTATGAAAACATGTAAAAAATAAAACCAATTCAAAATGTACATGCAAAATCAAAATCAAAAGTGTATAATAAAACTCTATGAGTGTGTGAAAGAGAGATCCAGAGTGTGTCTGTGTGTGAGAGAGTGTGTGTGTTTGGTCTCAGAAGGAACAACCCTGTGTGTGTGAGAGATGTGTATGCAGCCTCCCTCTCTGTGCCTCTCTCTCTCCCAGCCTCAACCCCTGCTGTCTAAGCAGCTGATTGGTCCAGCCAACACCACTGTATCTATTCCATGGAGTGCAGGAAAGGAGGGGCTGGCTGGCTGGTTAGCTGATTGACTGACTGACTGGCTGGCTGGTTGGCTGACTGGTTGGCTGAATGACTGACTGGTTGGTTGGCTGACTGGATGGTTGGCTGAATGACTGACTGATTGGCTGGTTGGCTGAATGACTGACTGAATGACTAACTGGCTAGTTTGCTAAATGACTGACTGACTGGGTGGTTGGCTGAATGACTGACTGACTGCCTGACTTGACTGTCTGTCTGTCTGTCTGTCTGTCTGTCTGTCTGTCTTCCTGACTGTCTGACTGGATGACTGGTTGGTTGACTGACTGACTGGCTGTTGGGAACTCCCTCTGATCTAATCTCTATGGTCACTCTAGGAGGCTATGAACTTGTGAGTTCAAACTGTTGCCTGTAAATAGGATTACCAATAATGCATGTGTATACATGCACACACCCACAAAGTACAGTGGGGGAAAAAAGTATTTAGTCAGCCACCAATTGTGCAAGTTCTCCCACTTAAAAAGATGAGAGAGGCCTGTAATTTTCATCATAGGTACACGTCAACTATGACAGACAAAATGAGAAAAGAAATTCCAGAAAATCACATTGTAGGATTTGTAATGAATTTATTTGCAAATTATGGTGGAAAATAAGTATTTGGTCAATAACAAAAGTTTCTCAATACTTTGTTATATACCCTTTGTTGGCAATGACACAGGTCAAACGTTTTCTGTAAGTCTTCACAAGGTTTTCACACACTGTTGCTGGTATTTTGGCCCATTCCTCCATGCAGATCTCCTCTAGAGCAGTGATGTTTTGGGGCTGTCGCTGGGCAACACGGATTTTCAACTCCCTCCAAAGATTTTCTATGGGGTTGAGATCTGGAGACTGGCTAGGCCACTCCAGGACCTTGAAATGCTTCTTACGAAGCCACTCCTTCGTTGCCCGGGCGGTGTGTTTGGGATCATTGTCATGCTGAAAGACCCAGCCACGTTTCATCTTCAATGCCCTTGCTTGCTCAAAATCTCACGATACATGGCCCCATTCATTCTTTCCTTTACACGGATCAGTCGTCCTGGTCCCTTTGAAGAAAAACAGCCCCAAAGCATGATGTTTCCACCCCCATGCTTCACAGTAGGTATGGTGTTCTTGGGATGCAACTCAGCATTCTTTGTCCTCCAAACACGACGAGTTGAGTTTTTACCAAAAAGTTATATTTTGGTTTCATCTGACCATATGACATTCTCCCAATCCTCTTCTGGATCATCCAAATGCACTCTAGCAAACTTCAGACGGGTCTGGACATGTACTGGCTTAAGCAGGGGGACACAGCAGGATTTGAGTCCCTGGCGGCGTAGTGTGTTACTGATGGTAGGCTTTGTTACTTTGGTCCCAGCTCTCTGCAGGTCATTCACTAGGTCCCCCCCGTGTGGTTCTGGGATTTTTGCTCACCGTTCTTGTGATCATTTTGACCCCCACGGGGTGAGATCTTGCATGGAGCCCCAGATCGAGGGAGATTATCAGTGGTGTTGTATGTCTTCCATTTCCTAATAATTGCTCCCACAGTTGATTTCATCAAACCAAGCTGCTTACCTATTGCAGATTCAGTCTTCCCAGCCTGGTGCAGGTCTACAATTTTGTTTCTGGTGTCCTTTGACAGCTCTTTGGTCTTGGCCATAGTGGAGTTTGGAGTGTGACTGTTTGAGGTTGTGGACAGGTGTCTTTTATACTGATAACAAGTTCAAACAGGTGCCATTAATACAGGTAACGAGGGGAGGACAGAGGAGCCTCTTAAAGAAGAAGTTACAGGTCTGTGAGAGCCAGAAATCTTGCTTGTTTGTAGGTGACCAAATACTTATTTTCCACCATAATTTGCAAATAAATTCATTAAAAATCCTACAATGTGATTTTCTGGATTTTATTTTCTCAATTTGTCTGTCATAGTTGACGTGTACCTATGATGAAAATTACAGGCATCTCTCATCTTTTTAAGTGGGAGAACTTGCACAATTGGTGGCTGACTAAATACTTTTTTTCCCCACTGTACATACACTACCGTTCAAAAGTTTGGAGTCACTTAGAAATGTCCTTGTTTTTGAAAGAAAAACTATTTTTTTGTCCATTAAAATATCATAAAATTGATCAGAAATACAGTGTAGACATTGTTAATGTTGTAAATGGCTATTGTAGCTGAAAACAGCTGATTTTTAATGGAATATCTACATAGGCGTACAGAGGCCCATTATCAGCAACCATCAGTCCTGTGTTCCAATGGCACGTTGTGTTTGCTAATCCAAGTTTATCATTTTAAAAGGCTAATTGATCATTAGAAAACCCTTTTGCAATTATGTTAGCACAGCTGGAAAACTGGCCTTCTTGAGACTAATTGAGTATCTGGAGCATCAGCAATTGTGGGTTCGATTACAGGCTCAAAATGGCCAGAAACAAATAACTTTCTTCTGAAACTCAACAGTCTATTCTTGTTCTGAGAAATGAAGGCTATTCCATGCGAGAAATTGCCAAGAAACTGAAGATCTTGTACAACGCTGTGTCCTACTCCCTTCACAGAACAGCGCAAACTGGCTCTAACCAGAATAGAAAGAGGAGTGGGAGGCCCCGGTGCACAACTGAGCAAGAAGACATATACATTAGAGTGTCTAGTTTGAGAAACAGATACCTCACAGGTCCTCAACTGGCTGCTTCATTAAATAGTACCCGCAAAACACCAGTCTCAACATCAACAGTGAAGAGGCGACTCCGGGATGCTGACCTTCTAGGCAGAGCTGCAAAGAAAAAGCCATATCTCAGACTGCCCATCTTAATCTTTTCTTTTTATTGGTCAGTCTGAAATATGGCTTTTTCTTTGCAACTCTGCCTAGAAGGTCAGCATCATGGAGTCGCCTCCAGAAGAGATATGGAATGAATATAAAAGGAGGAGGGAATTTGAGTTGGGGGCTGTTCTTTGTTCAGTGTTGAAGATTGAGTTGTTATTGATCTGTATCTAATATCTTCTGTTTATTTGATGATAGAAGGGATTCTAGTTTTTATTCGCCTTTTATTATTTTAATCCTTTTTGAGTTTTAAGAAAATCATTACGATCTTAGAAAAAAAGGGTTCCAAAAGGGTTCTTCGGCTGTCCCCATAGGAGAACCCTTTTTGGTTCTAGGTAGAACCTTTTTGGGTTCCGTGTAGAACCTACCCTTTAAGGTTTTAGATAACACCTTTTTTTCTAAGAGTGTAGGATCTCTTCATTGATAGTATTTTAAAGTATTTTTTTTAGTTTTCCTTTTACTCTGTGAACCATTTCACCTTGAGGGGGGAAAGAACAATACTGTATTGTAGTTTTAGAAGGTAAGACCTTTTTTCTTGTTATTAAAATATTGTACTAGACAAAAACTGTGTACTGGTAGTCCTATAGGGATGTGAGTTAAGGGTGCAAAAAATATCTTACATATCTACATTTATCATGCTTGTGTGATTTTTGTGATAAAACCAGGCGTATTTTATGCCTGTCTGGCATCTTGAATGAAACTCAGTTTTGTTGTTCCGGACCCTATGTCATCAGTGCGTGTTATTTTACTTAAGGTTCTTAATTGGGTTAACTGATTGAGGATTTTAGCATCTGGTCAATTTAACGAATAAGGATCTGAGTTTCTGGAATACAGGAACCTAGACCCAGTTTATTGTACTACACTGAACAAAAATATAAACGCAACATGCAACAATTTCAAAGATTTTACTGAGTTACAGTTCATATAAGGAAATCAGTCAATTGAAATAAATTAATTAGGCCCTAATCTATGGATTTCACATAACTGGGAAGGGGTAGGGGTGTGAATCAGAAAACCAGTCAGTATCTGGTGTGACCACCATTTGCCTCATGCAGCACGACACATCTCCTTCGCATAGAGTTGATCAGGCTGTTGATTGTGGCCTGTGGAATGTTGTCCCACTCCTCTTCAAGTTGCTGGATATTGGTGGGAACTGGAACACGCTGTCGTACACGTCGATCCAGAGCATCTGGATGGGTGACATGTCTGGTGAATATGCAGGCCATGAAAGAACTGGGACATTTTCAGCTTCCAGGAATTGTGTACAGATCCTTGTGTCATGGGGCCGTGCATTATCATGCTGAAACATGAGGTGATGGCGGTCGATGAATGGCACAACAATGGGCCTCAGGATCTCGTCACTGTATTTTTGTGCATTCAAATTGCAATCGATAAAATGCAATTGTGTTTGTTGTCTGTATGCACAAAATGCCTTCCCATACCATAACCCCACCGCCACCATGGGGCACTTTGTTCACAACATTGACATCTGCCAACTGCTCACCCACACGACGCCATACATGCTGTCTGCCATCTGCCCGGTACAGTTGAAACCGAGATTCATCAGTAAAAAGCACACTTCTCCAGCGTGCCAGTGGCCATCAAAGGTAAGCATTTGCCCACTGAAGTCTGTTACGATGCCGAACTGCAGTCAGGTCAAGACCCTGGTGAGGACGACGAGCACGCAGATGAGCTTCCCTGAGACAGTTTCTGACAGTTTGTACATAAATTCTTCGATTGTGCAAACCCACAGTTTCCTCCGTTTTCTGGGTGGCTGGTCTCAGACAATACCGCAAATGAAGAAGCCGGATGTGGAGGTCCTGGGCTGGCATGGTTACACGTGATCTGTGGTTGTGAGGCTGGTTGGACATACTGCCAAATTCTCTAAAATGATGTTGGATGCAGCTTATGGTAGGGAAATGAACATTCAATTATCTGGCAACAGCTCTGGTGGACATTCCTGCAGTCAGCATGCCAATTGCATGCTCCCTCAAAACTTGAGACATCTGCAGAATTGTGTTGTGTGACAAAACTGCACATTTTAGAGTGGCCTTTTATTGTCCCCAGCACAAGGTGCACCAGTGTAATGATCATGCTATTTAATCATCTTCTTGATATGCCACACCTGTCAGGTGGGTGGATTATCTTGACAAAGGAAAAATGCTCACTAACAGGGATGTAAACAAATTTGTGCACAGCATTTTAGAGAAATAAGCTTTTTGTGCATATGGAACATTTCTGGGATCTTTTATTTTAGCTCATTTACATGTTGCATTCAGATTTTTGTTTAGGATATAACATTGGTAGGAGTCAGAAAATGATTTAATCTGAGGTTTAGCCAACCAAAAGAGATTATGGAGATTGTGGTCCTCTGTAGCTCAATTGGTAGAGCATGGCGCTTGTAACGCCTGGGTAGTGGGTTCGATCCCCAGGACCACCCATACGTAAAAATGTATGCACACATGACTGTAAGTCGCTTTGGATAAAAGCGTCACCTAATTGGCTTATTATTATATTTATAGCATTTACTGTGGAAGCTCTTGCCTAACATAGACAGTTGGAAAAAGAGTCCGGGAGTATAGGCGCTAGTCGCTGAGGATGACCGCTAAACTATACATCCTCATCCCCAAGCTGCGTCCAGCCTATTTTATGAGGTTTATCAACCTTTTTCAGTCCCCCTTGAACTGAGACAAGGAATAATCGACTGTTGTTGGGATAGGCAGATTTGATTGAGTATTATCTTAAGGGCGGAGTGGGATTGTAGTTTTGACAATCATCACAGTCACGACGCTCCCAAATGTTACTATGTTACTGAAGTCCTATGTCCCCAGACACTATGTGGTTGTGGTGACCGCAGAATCAGAGTATACTGTAGATGCATAAATATAAATACTGCATAGATGACAGCCGATACTGCATTGATGACAATGTTAGTAGTTCTACGCCCCAGACACTTTGTGGTTATAGTGATGATAGCATAAAGAGCGTGGATTAATTGCTGCATAGATGTAGATACTGTACGTAGAATAGATGACAGCATGGCTCTACATCTCTTTTTCTATCCAGAGAGAATCGTAATTTCCACTGATGCCAATGGGAGAAATGTATTTAGGTGGAAACATTTGACTTGGGTGGAAGCTGTGTGGGCCAGCCGCATTGAGATTAGGCGTCTGAAAATTCTGGTATGAGCAAATGATTTTTCATTGGGAGTGATCCGTTGGCGAATGAATTACAACAGAGATGATTGTATGCAACTCGTCTGAAAAGTGGAGATGAGCTGAACTTTTGACGGACAAAAAAGGGCAATGACGTACGTCATATACGATTTAATCCATGTTCATGTGTCTCAGTGTGGCCATACCCTTAATCTGACAGAAAAAGCATAGATGCATTACAAATAGATAGCCTAGATGAGAGCAATCGTTCTTTTCTATTCATGAGTGAACGTCTATGGGTGTGGATTGGTATTGGAGGGACAGAGTACCCGTGTATCTATTGGGTTGGGTTTGATTCTCAGGAACATGAATATGACTACCAGGGAAATCTGACTGATGTTTCATTAACGGGATTTATCACTACATCAAATTCAGACACAACCATGATGTCAAGGTTGAGGCGGGCAAGTTCACAAGAAAAAAGGAACAGTGCCAGAAATTAAGACAGTCAGATAGGTGAATTAAAGAAGTTGATATACATGTTTTACACTTTGATCTGATACACTAACACCATTTTAATTGCTCACTGACACGAACAGTGAACATGGACATATTTAGAGTCATCTCTTTTTCCATATCCTTCATTCCCCATCCTTCTGTTCCTCATCTTGGTCATCTCCCCTGGTGACGGGGTTGAGCAGAATAGGCTATTCCCTCCTAGCTAGAAATAGCTGTCGTAAAGGACCATCAGATCAGAGTGTTGTTTTTGGTAGGTGTCTCTCGCTCACACACAGACACACACACACACACTCCAGTGTGAGTTATTAATAGGTCATGCTTTGGGGGCCATTTACACGTTTCAGAGGGCCCTCAAGGTGGTGAAGGTACTTCACTGGACCTATTTTGGCACTTGATTGTAGTGGGAGGTAAACTCGTGATGGGGATGCATGCTGTTCCACAGTAAGGGGAGGACACACACACGCATGTATAAGCACACACAGGGTGCGTCCTAATATGATCTCCTCTCTCCTGATGTGTGCGCTTCACCACTTCACCACCATTTTTATTGAACCAAATCAAAGTTGTTGGGGCGATGCCCGACCTAATTGAAAAGTGCTGGGGCAATGACTGCTCGCCACGCGTTTGTCGGTGTTATGACACTGATGATTTGTCGCCACCTATGGTTTGTTTACGTTTCTATCGTTGTGGAGAGATGGAGTAGACCTACAGCTCCATTTAGTGGTCGTGTCGGGGATAACAGTCGTTAACAACTGTAGCATTGTAACCCTAACTCTTTTCCTAACCTTAACCTCATTCTCATAACCTGCTACGTTAATTCACAATTCACCTAACCTGCTGCGTTAGTTCTAATAACCTGCCAAGTTAATTCACCTAACCTGGGTTTGGCCGGTGTAGGCCGTCATTGTAAATAAGAATTTGTTCTTAACTGACTTGCCTAGTTAAATAAAGGTAAACAAAAAACAATTTTTTTTATCCTAACCTTCTATGTAAACAAACCATCTCCGGCAACAAATCAACAGCATCAAACTAATGATGTGGTTTTGTGAGAACGCTCCCACCACACACTGCCTCACCAGAACATTCTCACACTCCGTTTCTTTTATTGAGTTTTGTTATAATAATTTTGGGGGTGCTTGTATTTGTCCTTTAGCAAGTGTATAATGGGAATGTGTTTCTTGCATATTCCAACTCCACCTGAGACACATGCAAGGAGTGGGGTCACGACGAGGGTCACCATTGTCCATCACCCCTGGAGCAATTGGTCCAGGGGTACAGCAACATATTTTTGCAGTTAACATAGGCTAGGCTATTTCTGCAGACTATCAGCCTGGTCTAATTTATTTATACAGTTAACACTTTATTTATACCAATTCATTATCTTCTTTATATAAAAACAAATGTTTATTTTCTCTAACCTTGTTTTTCCACTTCCTGGTTATTGGCGCCAAACAGCGCGCTGTGCAAGTGAATGGGATCTCTTCCGTCTTTGGTTAAAGGGGCAATCTACAAATCAAACAATAACAAAGCGGTTAACCTGCCACTGATTTGATAATAAGTGAGTGATGGGGCTGGAGAAATGTAACCACTTCAAATTCAAAGACAGAGCTCTGGATGCAAGTACTGACCATCCATTAGATCAAAATTACAATTGTAACCATGTTTTGAATGTTTAAAAGTCCACAAATATATTCAGCAATTGCAGATTGCCCCTTTGATTAAGGGTATGAAGGGGGTCGAGTTGTGTTCCTTACAATTGTATCTATAGCTTTGAGTTTAACAGTACTAGCATACATTCTAAATGCATACATTCTAAATATGTTTTCCTCTAACAAAAACATATTTAGTCAAGGCTTCTATTATAGTGTGACGTGTATTGTCTCCAGGAGCGCTCATCACGGCGATAGGACCGTTGTACAAAAATTAGGCTATGAAAAAAGTAATCTTGAAAAAAGTAATAGGCTGGCTAAATTTCATAACCTGGTTTTTAAGACAAATGGCCAAGGTTCTTGTTTTTGTCATTTGTGAAGAAATCTGGCATATACAAAAACAGGCCTACCATTTTATGCTACCATTTTATTATAGTAGGCCTACTGTTAAAGTCAAAGCTATGGATAGCCTACACCAGGGTTTCCCAAACTCGGTACTTTTGAACTCACACTTTCTACGTCACAGTGAGAATGGCCACTAGGTGGGCTCAGTGTAACATGGAAACAGCAGGAGAGGCTGCATCATCAGCAGCATCTTTTGGGCAGGTGATAACCCAATGTCTGTTCATGACAATCCGTGTTAGGACATTGTGATCTTTCTGAAGTTTTTGAGGAGCATACCTGACTGAAAGTGTTGATAAAGATGGAATATAAGAATTTGCTAACTGACCCAAATCGGACAGACTCGCCCTACATTTTTTATAAAGTTGTAATCCATCATATTTCAAAGTACCTGATGTTGACATTCAGTGTAAAAAAAAAAAAAATCTAACAGATGCATAATTTAATATGGTTGTAGGATGCAAGCTTTGACGTCTATATAATGATACATTTTCGGAATGGTCTCGTTTGCAGGAATGCGCTACGCTGTAGCAGACAGGGGCGGTGTCCGTTAAATGCCATGGAGGCTGCACGGAGCCGGGAGAGCACCATCGGTAGTAGGGAATTCTGTTGCAGGATAATTCAAAGTGCGACTGTGTTGAGTATCCTACATAGATCTATGGCATGCATGTATAGTCGTAGGTATAGCATTTAGAGTTGAGTTTTGCATGGGATACACTGGTGAAATTATATAGGCCTATGCAGAACGCATGTGGGCGTTGTTTCTTCTCGTCCACTTGACTAGACTACTTACTGAATGCCAAAGCAGGCTCAGATTACAGTCAGGTCAATGGGAAGCACAGTTCCCTAGTCAGAACAACTGACCTATATAGGCATATTACTCTGCCATAGACATGTTTATACTGTTTTATTAACGAAAAAGTGGCTATGTTGTTTTTGTGAATTAGATTGATAGGCCTAGTCTTAGTATTCATGGTCCATCTATTCAGATTGGGATAAAGATTGGATAGTTTGCCCTTTTTTTTGCCGTGCGTAAATGTATAACCTAATTATTTACAGTAGGTCTATAACTTATAATAACATTCATACTAGCCTACTGGAGGTGAGGTTAGCCAAATGTATGCACATTCACGTAAAGCAGAGGAAAGTCAGAAACGACTTCCTGCCAAATAGTGACTCGGTGGTTCCGCATGCATATATTTTAAATCTCTACACCATCTGGCTTGGTCTTTAATAAGTGTTGGGATTGGTTTAGGCCTCTCCCTTTAGTTTGTCGTCAGTAAAGGAGGCGTGCTCTTCGTGTGGTCCATAGCTTGAATTCAAAACGCTTGAATCAAAGGATCAGAGCACTTTGCGGAGTGGGTTGCTGTGGGACTGAATGAAAGTCACTTGCACGAGTTTATCAGGTAAATGCACTTTTAAATGTTAACTCAGTTATGTATATTCATAGTCGTAGCATATTCGTTTACATCTTGTAAGAATGTTAACCTGTGTGTGTGATTTTGATTAGTGTGTGTGATTTTGATTAACGTTATCCGCACGTCAGACAGTAGCAGCCTATTATCTCGCAATCCGTGGCATGCATTTGAAGATGCCTATGCAACGTGGTGCAACAATGTGTTAACCGCAGATAATGTAAATTGTATCCTCCGTCGCGTGGTGGTGGCTACAGTATGTAATCATGGCAACCAGCCAATCAATGTAGGTTCGACTAGGGAAAGTAAAAGAAGTGACTAGACAGGCTACTCTTTAAAAAAAATCTAAATATGTTGGCGTGTTATTGCATGAAACTACCTTATCTTTTGTTTACGGAAAGCGTGAAAGTTGTCTGCTACGCATACAGCATGCAACAACACTCGTGGTGAAGAGGATCATGACGTCAGTGATCTTCAGGTCGGAAAGGCGGAGCTCTAGAAAGATGCCCGAGTTTCCGACTTGGTATTCCGAGTTGGATGACTGTTAAAAATATTTTTTTTCCCGAGATCCCAGTTGTCTTGAACGCACTGAAGTCGGAAGTCCGGAGATGTCCGATTTCCGAGTTCCCAGTTCTTTTCAACGCGCCATATGGTGCGAGAAAGTGCGATGATCAGTGCTTTGCGCCTTCTTTGATTTTGCAGTATTGAAAAGGCTAAATTAAATTATATCATATAGCATTCATTCTTCCATGTCACAGTTGTCTGAGTTCACTTGATTATCTTCCAGACAGAAAATAATGGTCTGCAGTTTCCGTTCTGTCTTCTTCCTATCTCTCTGTATCTCCAACTGAGAGTCTGGCTGGTAGATAAAACCCTTTGATATCATCTGACACTGTCCAGTTCCAGTCCTTTATCAATGTGGTGCAATCACTGTCACCCACTACATGGAATTGAAATGTTTTGGTTTAGTTGTATGTGATTACACACTAACTACACTGGTAACTATTCTGAAACATAATCCAGACAGACAATGAGCTACTACCACACACACACACACACCAGTGGTATGACTAGACAAGCTAAATATGTGTTTAATCACAGATTGTTACAAAGTTGGTTTTAACCTATGGAGTTCAGTGCAGAATCACTGATATCTTCCAGACCCCTTGAAGGCCTTGTGGTTTCAAACCTCTCTCTCTGCCAGTCTGCTATGTCTGGATAGATCAAAGCCCCAAACTTAAGGGATACAGGCATGTACACACACACACACACACCTCCCCGACTATCCAGATCACCTCAGCACTCTGATATTTCTCAAATCATCCTCTAAGGATATCCATTTCAACACCAGGACCAGAGAGCAGAATATGATAATCGGTTCTGAAAGGGTGTAACTCTGAATCCTGCTTGTGCTTCGCTTCCTCTATCACTCAAACCTAATGATCTCTCCTTTCTCTCCTCTTCCTCTCTCTCTCCTCTTCCTCTCTCTCTCTCCTACCCCCCCCCTCTCTCTCTCTCTCTCTCTCTCTCTCTCTCTCTCTCTCTCTCTCTCTCTCTCTCTCTCTCTCTCTCTCTCTCTCTCTCTCTCTCTCTCTCTCTCTCTCTCTCTCTCTCTCTCTCTCTCTCTCTCTCTCTCTCTCTCTCCTTGCCTCTGTTTATTTTCCCTTTCCAAATGAATGGCTTTACAATCGCCCCAAGGCGCTAGCCGGCCAGCCAAAACTAACGTCTATCTAAGTAGGCAGGAAGTACATTGTCTACCATGGTCCATTTTATCTACCGAATACATGTAGAGGAATAAGGCCTATTAACGATTTTGACTTTTGCAGGGGGCTCCAACAATAACAAGCCTTCAGTGATTGGCTACATGGCTACAGTCAGTGCAGAACACTGTATTTGTAGTGACAGATGTCTGTCCAACTAGTACAATAATCCTTGTTCAACTGTTAGCAGCATTGTGTTGTATGAAATCAAACCTGAAATACTGATAGCTACGTTATTGAGGAAAAATGCACTTTCTATGCCTGTGATATGTGGTTGTCCCACCTAGCTATCTTAAGATGAATGCACTAACTGTAAGTCGCTCTGGATAAGAGCGTCTGCTAAATGACTAAAATGTGAAATGTAAATGTATGAAATCAAACCTGAAATACTTCTGTGTACTGAGGAAGGAGTGAAAGAGTTAGCGTTTGTTTAGGTGAATACGTAACTTCTCAATAGGCTCAACTCTATATAAAAGAGCAGCTAGGGCTTGTTGTAACATGCACCATCAACTTGGTGTGTGTGGAACTATGCTTGTAAATGTGTGTGCGTTTGGTGGTGGATGGGTGTGGATGGGAGGTGTGGGTGGGTGGGTGAGCATGTGTAAGCGTGACTTTTACGTTTGTTGTTGGTGTGTTCGTTCATGTTTGCCTGTATGTGTGTGTGTGTGGTGGGAGAGAGAGAGAGGGTGTGTTAAACCATTTAGATGGCATCAAGTCCTTTTATTTGAACCTGTCCAAAAGATAAACATGACATCACCATTACCTCACTTCTCCTCTCAGTTAGAGGCTGATCAAAAACATGTGTCTCTCGCTCTCTCTCTCTCTCTCTCTGCATCTCCCCTCTCTCTCTGTATCTCTGTCTGTCTCTCTCTCTCGCTACGCTACAACGTTGATTGAGACTTGGCGTGGAAAGTTTTCCTTTTGTTATGAAGACGTCTGCATGTGTGTGTGTTTGGGGGAGGTGGATGTGTGTGTAGGGGGTCAGATTGTGTGTGTTCATCTGTGGGCTTTGTTTTGACTATTTCTCTTCATCTCTCTCTCTCTCTCTCTCCATCTGTAATGCATTTGACTCTTTTATGTATTTCCGTCTAGTTGTTGGTTCTTGGTCAGGTCTGAATGAAGCTGCTCTTTTGGACATGCTCAGAACTTGTCTCTAAGCTTGTTTGTAATGCCCAGTGAAGCCAGATTAACGAGATCAAGAAATGACTTATGTCAAAGTAATGTAAGAACAATTACACATTGTTTACATTTAAAATCTCTTTATACAATATTCTCACCATAGATAAATGGATCTTACTGGCTGGCTGTGTGGGATGAATGTTTGTAGCATTGTTTGGGAGCCAAACACTGTTCCCAGTAGTCCTGGTGGGCTGGGTTACAATAACCTCATTATACATATGTGGGTGGGTGATGTGATGTGCTGAATGGAGTCATGGTTCCGGCCCTTGGACTACAGCTGAGTTTTTGGTTTTGCCAGGGAAAGTGTGTGTGTGTGTGTGTCCGCGATCCAGTCCAGACTAGAGTTGAGATTCCTGAGCGGTGAAAAGGCGTTTGCATAGATATTGGAGTTCCTTTGCGATGGTTACGGGGTCAAGCAAGCCACAACCATGGGAAGAGAGAGGGGGGGCAAGTTTGGGTGAAATTAGTTTGTAAACCGAGCGGGACATTTGATCACGCCAGACTCCTCTCGTTAAAATGGCTCTCGAGATCTCACGAATCCATAGTTGTGTCCCAAATGGCACCCTATTCCCTATTGGCCCTGGTCAAAAGTAGTGCACTACTTAGGGAATCGGGTGCCATTTGGGATGCATACCTGTTTTCTGTGCTTCATGAACCCTTGGCTTTGATGAGTCCATCTAGTTGGTCTACAAGGGACTGACTGGTCTGGACTGAACATTCAATTACTGTCTGCTGTCTGTGCTGAGTGCTTAGTGTTCTTGTTTGATCATTGTTAAGAAAGAAACCAGATGAGGTGATATGTCTTTATTGATCATCTATTAGTTAGTTACTTAGTTAGTCTTTCCCTTATTAGTACAAGGTTACTGTGATTACTGTGATGTGTGCTATTGTCAGTGGAGAGACGGACAGAGTGCAGGTGTTTTTCTGAGGACTGGCCCCCTGTCGATACCCCCTTGTCTGTGCCCCTATATTGGGGGTTGTGGGTAGGGAATAGGGTTGTTTATCATATAGGAGAGGGTATTGCCCCCTGTCTGTACCCCCTTTGTCTGTACCCTCCTGTATCTACCCCCTACACTGTCTGTACCCTCCTGTATCTACCCCCTACACTGTCTGTACCCTCCTGTATCTACCCCCTACACTGTCTGTACCCTCCTGTATCTACCCCCTACACTGTCTGTACCCTCCTGTATCTACCCCCTACACTGTCTGTACCCTCCTGTATCTACCCCCTACACTGTCTGTTCCCTCCTGTATCTACCCCTTACACTGTCTGTACCCTCTTGTATCTACCCCCTACACTGTCTGTACCCCCAGGACCTCTATACTCTATATGCATGTTTAACTAGATGTGTTCCAGGTCACCAGACTAATTAACCCAATCACTGTCATCCGAGTTCACATCGTTACAGGCTGCTGCAGATGATCATTAGACAGATGAGATGTTTTGGGGTGTGTCAGTGTGTAGGGGGAACAGAGCTGTGCAGTATGTACTGTAGCTATGTCATCCCTGTTAGGGTGTAGTATTTAGCTATGTCATCCCTGTTAGGATGTAGTATTTAGCTATGTCATCCCTGTTAGGATGTAGTATTTAGCTATGTCATCCCTGTTAGGATGTAGTATTTAGCTATGTCATCCCTGTTATGGTGTAGTATTTAGCTATGTCATCCCTATTAGGGTGTAGTATTTAGCTATGTCATCCCTTTTAGGGTGTAGTATTTAGCTATGTCATCCCTGTTAGGGTGTAGTATTTAGCTATGTCATCCCTGTTAGGGTGTAGTATTTAGCTACGTCATCCCTGTTAGGGTGTAGTATTTAGCTATGTCATCCCTATTAGGATGTAGTATTTAGCTATGCCATCCCTGTTACAATGTAGTATTTAGCTATGTCATCCCTAATAGGCCTAAGTTAGTTGAACATGCAGTAAGTAGGCCTGAACAACATTCATAGCAGCCATAAGAGAACAGCTGTAGTAATGCAGTATAAAGCAATAGGCATATTAATGGAGGAGGGATATGTGTTTTGACATGTGAGTATCTAGGGGATATGATCTGTCCCCAGCAGAGGCATGTTTTATAGGTGTTGATCCTTTCACTATGGAGGGAATCTGCACTGCGCCAAGTCTATTTGTGTGTGTCTAAGCATATACTAGCTAGGCGTGTGTGCAAAGACATACACGTGTGCATATCCAGTAGCACTACTGAGGTCAGAGCCCCAGCTCTATGGTGCTGCCTACTGAACTCAATGGTATGTGCCCCATTCCCTATTAAATACACTAGTCCGTTCACTAGGCAGTGGCCCAAATGGCACCCTATTTTCCACATAGTGCACTACTTTTTTTTGGTTGTACTTTTACCCCTTTTGCTCCCCAATTGGTAGTTACAGTCTTGTCCCATCGCTGCAACTCCCCTACAGACTCGGGAGAAGCGAAGGTCGAGAGCCATGCGTCCACCGAAACACGACCCTGCCAAGCCGCACTGCTGCTTGACACACTGCTCGCTTAACCCAGAAGCCAGCCGCACCAAAGTGTCAGAGGAAACACCGTCCAGCTGGCGACCGAAGTCAACTTGCAGGCGCCCGTCCCGCCACAAGGAGTCGCTAGAGTGCGATGGGACAAGGAAATCCCAGCCGGCCAAACCCTTCATCCCGGCCGGCCAAACCCTCCCCTAACCAGGACGATGCTGGGCCAATTGTGCGCCACCTCATGGGTCTCCCGGTCACGGCCGGGTCTGTAGTGACGCCTCAAGCGAAAAATCCAAGATGGCGAAGCAGTGCGGTCGCTTTTATTTCATCGTCCTGTGTAAATATCCCGTTTCTTGTTTTTTTGTCTATTTTGTATATATTTCTCAATTTTTTACTTTCATTCTTTAACTAAATATACTTTCCTGCAACCCGCCTCACCCAACGTGGAAAGGATTCTATTATTTCTTTATAACTTTCATCAAGAACCGTAAACTGAAACGAGTGTAGCCGCAATCTGAATGGCTACCTGCTATTAGTCACCGTTAGCGTCTTCACCACTTCACCACTGTCCGTGGCCTACACTATCCACCAGCCAGCTCTAGCTCTAGCCTGGACAATTCGTCGGCCAGTCTGCACAGCGTGCTATCGACCCAGAGCTTATTGGACTTTCTGCCGGAATCACTGGACACTAGCGCCGGATCATCACAACCAGCTAGCTAGCTGCAACCTGTTGTTGGCTGATTACCATTGCCCTATAGCAAGCACCAGTTAGCCTTGAGCTAGCCTCAGGCCCATCTCCCGGCTATCTACCTCTCTGTCAACCGGACGGGACCTCCTAGTGTTGACACTGAGCCCCGCCGATCCAACACGACTGGTTTGCCGACGAAATAGTCTGATGTGGTTTCAACAGGCTTCCCGTTGCGACGACCACGAAGATCCATCTGCCAGCCCCGGCCCGCTAGCACACGCAAACTACAACTGTGCTCCCTGCTAGCTGTGCTGAAGCACCAATTTGAACTGCTCTCGGACTCACATATTGCTGTTCACTGGACCTTATGATCACTCAGCTGCACAGCTGATGCCTGCTGGACTGTTCCTTTACACGGTACCCTGTCCTGTTTATTCTGTTTAGTCTTAGCCCAAACGTTATCGCTATTTCCAGTTGTGTCTTAGCTCTCTCTAATTTACATTTACATTTTAGTCATTTAGCAGACGCTCTTATCCAGAGCGACTTACAAGTAGCACATACATTATTTTATCGAACCCACAACCCTGGCGTTGCAAACGCCATGCTCTACCAACTGAGCTACATCCCCTGCCGGCCATTCCCTCCCCTACCCTGGACGACGCTGGGCCAATTGTGCGTCGCCCCATGGGTCTCCCAGTCGCAGCCGGCTACGACAGAGCCTGGATTCGAACCAGGATCTCTAGTGGCACAGCTAGCACTGCGATGCAGTGCCTTAGACCACTGCGCCACTCGGGAGACACTAGAGACACTCCTAATAACACCTGTGACTGCTTTATGCCTCTCTCCCATGTCAATTATGCCTTGCCTATTGCTGTTTGGGTTAGTTCTTATTATACAATTTCACTGTAGAACCCCTAGTCCCTCTCAAACTGCCTCATATAGTTCCTTTGTTCCACCCCCCATACACGCCGAGACCGGCTCAATCGGTGCCTCCAATGACGCTATCTCTTTCATTGTTACCCAACGCTTAGGGTTACCTGAACTTCATTATATCCTTCTATATCCTTTTCTGTACATAATGCCCTGAATCTTTTCTACAACGCCCGGAGAACTGCCCCCTTTATTCTATGTACCCAACGCACTAGAAGACCAGTTCTTAAAGCCTTTAGTCGTATCCTTATTCTAGTCCTCCTCTGTTCCTCTGGTGATGTAGAGGCTAACCCAGGCCCTGCAGCCCCCAGTATCACTCCTACTCCCCAGGAGCTATCATTTGTTGACTTCTGTAACCGTAAAGGCCTTGGTTTTCTGCACATAAATATCAGAAGCCTCCTTCCTAAGTTTGAGTTATTCACTGCGTTAGCACACTCCGCCAACCCTGATGTTCTAGCAGTGTCTGAATCCTGGCTTAGGAAGGCCACCAAAAATTCTGAAATTTCCATCCCCAACTATAACATTTTCCGTCTAGATAGAACTGCCAAAGGGGGTGGAGTTGCAATCTACTGTAGAGATAGCCTGCAGAGCTCCATCATACTATCCAGGTCTGTGCCCAAACAGTTTGAGCTTCTACTTCTAAAAATCCACCTTTCCAGAAATAAATCTCTCACTGTTGCCGCTTGCTACAGACCCCCCTCAGCCCCCAGCTGTGCCCTGGACACCATATGTGAATTGATTGCCCCCCATCTATCCTCAGAGTTCGTACTGCTTGGTGACCTAAATTGGGATATGCTTAACACCCCGGCCATCCTACAATCTAAACTAGATGCCCTCAATCTCACACAAATTATCAACGAACCTACCAGGTACAACACTAAATCCGTAAACATGGGTACCCTCATAGATATCATCCTGACTAACTTACCCTCTAAATACACCTCCGCTGTCTTCAACCAGGATCTCAGCGATCACTGCCTTATTGCCTGCGTCCGTAACGGGTCCGCGGTCAAACGACCACCCCTCATCACTGTCAAACGCTCCCAAAAACACTTCAGCGAGCAGGCCTTCCTAATTGACCTGGCCCAGGTATCCTGGATGGATATAGATCTCATTCCGTCAGTAGAGGATGCCTGGTTGTTCTTTTAAAAGTAATTTCCTCTCAATCCTAAATAAACATGCCCCATTCAAAAAATACAGAACTAAGAACAGATATAGCCCCTGGTTCTCCTCAGACTTGACTGCCCTTGACCAGCACAAAAACATCCTGTGGCGTACTGCATTAGCATCAAATAGCCCCCGCGATATGCAACTTTTCAGGGAAGTTAGGAACCAATATACACAAGCAGTAAGGAAAGCAAAGGCTAACTTTTTCAAACAGAAATTTGCATCCTGTAGCACTAACTCCAAAAAGTTTTGGGACACTGTAAAGTCCATGGAAAATAAGAGCACTTCCTCCCAGCTGCCCACTGCACTGAGGCTAGGAAACACTATCACCACCGATAAATCTACAATAATCGAGAATTTCAACAAGCATTTTGCTACGGCTGGCCATGCTTTCCACCTGGCTACCACTACCCCGGCCACCAGCTCTGCACCCTCCGCTGCAACTTGCCCATGCCCCCCGCTTCTCCTTCACACAAATCCAGACAGCTGATGTTCTAAAAGAGCTGCAAAATCTGGACCCCTACAAATCATCTGGGCTAGACAATCTGGACCCTTTCTTTCTAAAACTAGCCGCCGAAATTGTCGCAACCCCTATTACTAGCCTGTTCAACCTCTCTTTCGTAACGTCTGAGATCCCCAGAGATTGGAAAGCTGCCGCGGTCATCCCCCTCTTCAAAGGGGGTGACACTCTAGATCCAAACTGTTACAGACCCATATCCATCCTGCCCTGCCTTTCAAAAGTTTTTGAAAGCCAAGTCAACAAACAGATCACCGACCATTTCGAATCCCACCGTACCTTCTCCGCTATGCAATCCGGTTTCCGAGCTGGTCATGGGTGCACTTCAGCCACGCTCAAGGTCCTAAACGATATTATAACCGCGATCGATAATAGACAGTACTGTGCAGCCGTTTTCATTGACCTGGCCAAGGCTTTTCGACTCTGTCAACCACTGCATTCTTATTGGCAGACTAAATAGCCTTGGTTTCTCAAATGACTGCCTCGCCTGGTTCACCAACTACTTCTCAGATAGAGTTCAATGTGTCAAATCGGAGGGCCTGTTGTCTGGACCTATGGCAGTCTCTATGGGGGTGCCACAGGGTTCAATTCTTGGGCCGACTCTTTTCTCTGTGTATATCAATGACGTCGCTCTTGCTGCTGGTGACTCTCAGATCCACCTCTACGCAGACGACACCATTTTGTATACATCTGGCCCTTCATTGGACACTGTGTTAACAAACCTCCAAACGAGCTTCAATTCCATACAACACTCCTTCAGTAGCCTCCAACTGCTCTTAAACACTAGTAAAACTAAATGCATGCTCTTCAACCGAACGCTGCTTGCACCCGCCCACCCGACTAGAATCACTACTCTCGACGGGTCTGACCTAGAGTATGTGGACAACTACAAATATATAGGTGTCTGGTTAGACTGTAAACTCTCCTTCCAGACTCACATTAAGAATCTCCAATCCAAAGTTAAATCTAGAATTGGTTTCCTATTTCGCAACAAAGCCTCCTTCACTCATGCTGCCAAACATGCCCTCGTAAAACTGACTATCCTACCGATCCTTGACTTCGGCGATGTCATTTACAAAATAGCCTCCAACACTCTACTCAGCAAATTGGATGTAGTCTATCACAGTGCCATCCGTTTTGTCTCCAAAGCCCCATATAATACCCACCACTGTGACCTGTACGCTCTTGTTGGCTGGTCCTCACTACATATTCGTCGCCAAACCCACTGGCTCCAGGCCATCTATAAATCACTGCTAGGCAAATCCCCGCCTTATCTTAGCTCATTGGTCACCATAGCAACACCCACCCGTAGTCTGCGCTCCAGCAGGTATATCTCACTGGTCATCCCCAAAGCCAACACCTCCTTTGGCCGCAATTCCTTCCAGTTCTCTGCTGCCAATGACTGGAACAAATTGCAAAAATCTCTGAAGCTGGAGACACTTATCTCCCTCACTAACTTTAAGCATCAGTTGTCAGAGCACCTTACCGATCACTGCACCTGTACACAGCCCATCTGAAATTAGCCCGCCCAACTACCTCATCCCTATATTGTTATTTATTTTGCTCATTTGTACCCCAGTATCTCTATTTGCACATCATCTCTTGCACATCTATCATTCCAGTGTTAATACTAATTGTAATTATTTTGCACTATAGCCTATTTTATTGCCTTACCTCCATAACTTGCTAAATTTGCACACACTGTATATTATATGTATTTCTGTTGTATTTTTGACTTTGTTTTGTTTTACCCCATATGTAACTCTGTGTTGTTGTTTTTATCGCACTGCTTTGCTTTATCTTGGCCAGGTCGCAGTTGTAAATGAGAACTTGTTCTCAACTGGCTTACCTGGTTAAATAAAGGTGAAATAAAAGAAAAAAAGAAAAGCACTGCGATGCAGTGTCTTAGACCACTGTGCCACTCGGGAAGCCCTATGGACCCTGCTCAAAGGTAGTGCACAGAGTCCTATGAACCCTGCTCAAAGGTAGTGCACAGAGTCCTATGAACCCTGCTCAAAGGTAGTGCACAGAGTCCTATGGACCCTGCTCAAAGGTAGTGCACAGAGTCCTATGGACCCTGCTCAAAGGTAGTGCACAGAGTCCTATGGACCCTGCTCAAAGGTAGTGCACAGAGTCCTATGGACCCTGCTCAAAGGTAGTGCACAGAGTCCTATGGACCCTGCTCAAAGGTAGTGCACAGAGTCCTATGGACCCTGCTCAAAGGTAGTGCACAGAGCCCTATGGACCCTGCTCAAAGGTAGTGCACAGAGTCCTATGGACCCTGCTCAAAGGTGGTGCACAGAGTCCTATGGACCCTGCTCAAAGGTAGTGCACAGAGCCCTATGGACCCTGCTCAAAGGTAGTGCACAGAGTCCTATGGACCCTGCTCAAAGGTAGTGCACAGAGTCCTATGGACCCTGCTCAAAGGTAGTGCACAGAGTCCTATGGACCCTGCTCAAAGGTAGTGCACAGAGTCCTATGGACCCTGCTCAAAGGTAGTGCACAGAGTCCTATGGACCCTGCTCAAAGGTAGTGCACAGAGTCCTATGGACCCTGCTCAAAGGTAGTGCACAGAGTCCTATGGACCCTGCTCAAAGGTAGTGCACAGAGTCCTATGGACCCTGCTCAAAGGTAGTGCACAGAGCCCTATGGACCCTGCTCAAAGGTAGTGCACAGAGTCCTATGGACCCTGCTCAAAGGTAGTGCACAGAGCCCTATGGACCCTGCTCAAAGGTAGTGCACAGAGCCCTATGGACCCTGCTCAAAGGTAGTGCACAGAGTCCTATGGACCCTGCTCAAAGGTAGTGCACAGAGTCCTATGGACCCAGCTCAAAGGTAGTGCACAGAGTCCTATGGACCCTGCTCAAAGGTAGTGCACAGAGTCCTATGAACCCTGCTCAAAGGTAGTGCACAGAGTCCTATGGACCCAGCTCAAAGGTAGTGCACAGAGTCCTATGGACCCTGCTCAAAGGTAGCGCACCACATGGGGAATAGGGTGCATTTGTGACAAAGACCCAGCCTCCAGCCTGTGGAGCAGTGTTCAGATAGGCTTCATGGACCCACATCCCGCTGATGTTTGATTACCGTGGTATTAAAAACACTACACTTCTCTCTCTCTCTCTCTCTCTCTCTCTCTCTCTCTCTCTCTCTCTCTCTCTCTCTCTCTCTCTCTCTCTCTGTACCTCTCTCTCTCTCTGTACCTCTCTCTCTCTCTCTGTACCTCTCTCTCTCTCTCTGTACCTCTCTCTGTACCTCTCTCTCTCTCTCTGGATCTCTCTCTCTCTCTCTCTCTCTCTCTCTCTCTCTCTCTCTCTCTCTCTCTCTCTCTCTCTCTCTCTCTCTCTCTCTCTCTCTCTCTCTCTCTCTCTCTCTGGACCTCTCTCTCTCTCTCTCTCTCTCTCTCTGTACCTCTCTCTCTCTCTCTGGATCTCTCTCTCTCTCTCTCTGTACCTTCTCTCTCTCTCTCTCTGTACCTCTCTCTCTCTCTCTCTGTACTCTCTCTCTCTCTCTCTCTCTCTCTCTCTGTACCTCTCTCTCTCTCTCTCTCTCTCTCTCTCTCTGTACCTCTCTCTCTCTCTCTCTCTCTCTCTGTACCTCTCTCTCTCTCTCTCTCTCTCTGTACCTCTCTCTCTCTCTCTCTCTCTCTGTACCTCTCTCTCTCTCTCTGTACCTCTCGCTCTCTCTCTCTGGATCTCTCTCTCTGAATTTCAATTAAATTAAATTTAAGGTCTTTATTGGCATGGGAAACGTATGTTAACATTTTCAAAGCAAGTGAAGTATATAGTAAACAAAAGTGAAATAAACAATCAATATTAACAGTAAACATTACACTCAGAAGTTCCAAAATAATAAAGACATTTCAAATGTCATATTATGTATATATACAGTGTTGTAACAATGTGCAAATAGTTAAAGTACAAATGGGAAAATAAATAAACATAAATATGGGTTGTATTTACAATGGTGTTTGTTCTTCCCTGGTTGCCCTTTTCTTGTGGCAAATCTTGCTGCTGTGATGGCACACTGTGGTATTTCACCCAGTAGATAAGAGAGTTTATCAAAATTGGTTATGTTTTCGAATTATTTGTGGATCTCTGTAATCTGAGGGATATATGTGTCTCTAATATGGTCATACATTTGGCAGGCGGTTAGGAAGTGCAGCTCAGTTTCCACCTCATTTTGTGGGTAGTGTGCACATAGCCTGTCTTCTCTCTTTTCTGGATTTTGATAATTAGCGGGTATCGGCCTAATTCTGCTCTGCATGCATTATTTGGTGTTTTTCGTTGTACACTGAGGATATTTTTGCAGAATTCTGCATGCAGTCTCAATTTGGTGTTTGTCCCATTTTGTGAATTCTTGGTTGGTGAGCGGACCCCAGACCTCACAACCATGAAGGGCAATGAGTTCTATAACTGATTCAAGTATTTTTAGCCAGATCCTAATTGGTATGTAGAATTTTATGTTCCTTTTGACGGCATAGAAGGCCCTTCTTGCCTTGTCTCTCAGATCGTTCACAGCTTTGTGGAAGTTACCTGTGGCGCTGATGTTTAGGCCGAGGTATGTATAGTTTTTTGTGTGCTCTAGGGCAACGGTGTCTAGATGGAATTTGTATTTGTGGTCCTGGCAACTGGACCTTTTTTGGAACACCATTATTTCTGTCTTACTGAGATTTACTGTCAGGGCCCAGGTCTGAAAGAATCTGTGCAGAAGATCTAGGTGCTGCTGTAGGCCCTCCTTGGTTGGTGACAGAAGCACCAGATCATCAGCAAACAGTAGACATTTGACTTCAGATTCTAGTAGGGTGAGGCCGGGTGCTCTCACCAATTCGTTGATATACATGTTGAAGAGGGTGGGGCTTAAACTGCATCCCTGTCTCACCCCACGGCCCTGTGGAAAGAAATGTGTGTGTTATTTGCCAATTTTAACTGCACACTTGTTGTTTGTGTACATGGATTTTATAATGTTGTATGTTTTTCCCCCAACACCACTTTCCATCAATTTGTATAGCAGACCCTCATGCCAAATTGAGTCAAAATATTTTTTGAAATCAACAAAGCATGAGAAGACTTTGCCTTATTTTGGTTTGTTTCTTTGTCAATTAGGGTGTGCAGGGTGAATATGTGGTCTGTCGTACGGTAATTTGGTAAAAAGCCAATTTGAAATGTTCTCAGTACGTTGTTTTCACAGATGAAATGAACTAGTCTGCTGTTAATGATAATGCAGAGGGTTTTCCCAAGGTTGCTGTTGTCGCATATCCCACGGTAGTTATTGAGGTCAAATTTGTCTCCACTTTTGTGGATTTGGGTGATCAGTCCTCGGTTCCAAATATTGGGGAAGATGCCAGAGCTAAGGATGATGTTAAAGTGTTTAAGTATAGCCAATTGGAATTTGTGGTCTGTATATTTTGTCATTTCATTGAGGATACCATCCACACCACAGGCCTTTTTGGGTTGGAGGGTTTGTATTTTGTCCTGTAGTTCATTCTCTCTCTCTCTCTCTCTCTCTCTCTCTCTCTCTCTCTCTCTCTCTCTCTCTCTCTCTCTCTCTCTCTCTCTCTCTCTCTCTCTCTCTCTCTCTCTCTCTCTGTATCTCAGTGTTCAGATTGTTCTTGTGATATATTGCTGTAGGTCATTACAACTTCTCTTGACACTGCCTAAGCAAAGAAAGCATAAATCTATTAGATAACTCTAAAGTCAGAAAGTTTAATAGTAGGTATGTAAATCAGTGAGAGTTGTGGAAGTTTTCTTTGTGGTTTGGTTAGGTTGTCTTGAGGTTAGGTAATTGGTATCTGGCTGGGTTTAGGGTAGTGGAGAGAGAGAGAGTGTGGTTTGGGGTCAGAGAGAGTAGACTTCTTCTGCTGATGGAAAGAGAGTCAGAGATTAACTTTCTATTATCATTAGGCCTTGTGTTTTGATTGGCTCGTTGCTGACACATCACATTGTCAAACATAATCTAGTATCTTAATGTTTTGTCTGTACCCTCCGTCCTCACATAATCTAGTATCTTATTGTTTTGTCTGGACCCTCCGTCCTCACATAATCTAGTATCTTATTGTTTTGTCTGGACCCTCCGTCCTCACAATCTAGTATCTTATTGTTTTGTCTGGACCCTCCGTCCTCACATAATCTAGATGTTATTGTTCTGTCTGGACCCTCCGTCCTCACATAATCTAGATGTTATTGTTCTGTCTGGACCCTCCGTCCTCACATAATCTATATGTTATTGTTCTGTCTGGACCCTCCGTCCTCACATAATCTAGTATCTTATTGTTCTGTCTGGACCCTCCGTCCTCACATAATCTAGTATCTTATTGTTCTGTCTGGACCCTCCGTCCTCACATAATCTATATATTATTGTTTTGTCTGGACCATCCGTCCTCACATAATCTAGTATCTTATTGTTTTGTCTGGACCCTCCATCCTCACATAATCTAGTATCTTATTGTTCTGTCTGGACCCTCCGTCCTCACATAATCTATATATTATTGTTCTGTCTGGACCCTCCGTCCTCACATAATCTATATCTTATTGTTCTGTCTGGACCCTCCGTCCTCACATAATCTATATATTATTGTTCTGTCTGGACCCTCCGTCCTCACATAATCTAGTATCTTATTGTTCTGTCTGGACCATCCGTCCTCACATAATCTAGTATCTTATTGTTCTGTCTGGACCCTCCGTCCTCACATAATCTATATATTATTGTTTTGTCTGGACCATCCGTCCTCACATAATCTAGTATCTTATTGTTTTGTCTGGACCCTCCATCCTCACATAATCTAGTATCTTATTGTTCTGTCTGGACCCTCCGTCCTCACATAATCTATATATTATTGTTCTGTCTGGACCCTCCGTCCTCACATAATCTATATCTTATTGTTCTGTCTGGACCCTCCGTCCTCACATAATCTAGTATCTTAATGTTCTGTCTGGACCCTCCGTCCTCACATAATCTAGTATCTTAATGTTCTGTCTGGACCCTCCGTCCTCACATAATCTAGTATCTTAATGTTCTGTCTGGACCCTCCGTCCTCACATTTTAGTCATTTAGCAGACACTCTTCCAGAGCAACTTACAGTTAGTGAGTGCATACATTTTTTTAAAATATATTTTGTTCATACTGGCCCCCCGTGGGAAACAAACCCACAACCCTGGCGTTGCAAGCGCCATGCTCTACCAACTGAGCTACACGGGCCCCTTATTGTTCTGTCTGGACCCTCCGTCCTCACTTCAATCATAGCTGTCCTGTGGGGTTGGATGGCTTCCTTCTGGGGTGTTTGTGGCAGGATTGTGGGATGGGTCGCTGACACTGAGCGCTAGTGAGTGTAAAAGTGTGTGTTGTGTCAGTATGCATGTGTAGTGTATGTGAATGTGTGTGGGAGTGTCAATATAGTGTATGCGAGTGAGTGTGTGCGTACAGTGAGGGAAAAAAGTATTTGATCCCCTGCTGATTTTGTACTTTTGCCCACTGACAAAGAAATGATCAGTCTATAATTTTAATGGTAGGTTTATTTGAACAGTGAGAGACAGAATAACAACAAAAAACATCCAGAAAAACGCATGTCAAAAATGTTATAAATTGATTTGCATTTTAATGAGGGAAATAAGTATTTGACCCCCTCTCAATCAGAAAGATTTCTGGCTCCCAGGTGTATTTTATACAGGTAACGAGCTGAGAATAGGAGCACACTCTTAAAGGGAGTGCTCCTAATCTCAGCTTGTTACCTGTATAAAAGACACCTGTCCACAGAAGCAATCAATCAATCAGATTCCAAACTCTCCACCATGGCCAAGACCAAAGAGCTCTCCAAGGATGTCAGGGACAATATTATAGACCTACACAAGGCTGGAATGGGCTACAAGACCATTGCCAAGCAGCTTGGTGAGAAGGTGACAACAGTTGGTGCGATTATTCGCAAATGGAAGAAACACAAAATAACTGTCAATCTCCCTCGGCCTGGGGCTCCATGCAAGATCTCACCTCGTGGAGTTGCAATGATCATGAGAACGGTGAGGAATCAGCCCAGAACTACACGGGAGTATCTTGTCAATGATCTCAAGGCAGCTGGGACCATAGTCACCAAGAAAACAATTGGTAACACACTACGCCGTGAAGGACTGAAATCCTGCAGCGCCCGCAAGGTCCCCCTGCTCAAGACAGCACATATGCAGGCCCGTCTGAAGTTTGCCAATGAACATCTGCATTATTCGGAGTAGAACTGGGTGAAAGTGTTGTGGTCAGATGAGACCAAAATCGAGCTCTTTGGCATCAACTCAACTCTCCGTGTTTGAAGGAGGAGGAATGCTGCCTATGACCCCAAGAACACCATCCCCACTGTCAAACAAGGAGGTGGAAACATTATGCTTTGGGGGTGTTTTTCTGCTAAGGGGACAGGACAACTTCACTGCATCAAAGGGACGATGGATGGGGCCATGTACCGTCAAATCTTGGGTGAGAACCTCCTTCCCTCAGCCAGGGCATTGAAAATGGGTCGTGGATGGGTATTCCAGCATGACAATGACCCAAAACACACGGCCAAGGCAACAAAGGAGTGGCTCAAGAAGAAGCACATTAAGGTCCTGGAGTGGCCTAGCCAGTCTCCAGACCATAATCCCAGAGAAAATTTGTGGAGGGAGCTGAAGGTTCGATTTGCTAAACGTCAGCCTCGAAACCTTAATGACTTGGAGAAGATCTGCAAAGAGGAGTGGGACAAAATCCCTCCTGAGATGTGTGCAAACCTGGTGGCCAACTACAAGAAACGTCTGACCTCTGTGATTGCCAACAAGGGTTTTGCCACCAAGTACTAAGTCATGTTTTGCAGAGGGGTCAAATACTTATTTCCCTCATTAAAATGCAAATCAATTCATAACATTTTTGACATGCGTTTTTCTGGATTATGTTGTTGTTATTCTGTCTCTCACTGTTCAAATAAACGTACCATTAAAATTATAGACTGATCATGTCTTTGTCAGTGGGCAAACGTACAAAATCAGCAGGGGATCAAATACTTTTTTCCCTCACTGTATATGGTGTGTATTTACAGTCTAGTGAGTGTGCGTAGGGTCAGTGCAAGATGGTCAGTGCAGATAGTTCAGGTTCCATTAATTGACTATTTAGCAGTCAGGCTATTTAGTCCACACCACCCTCTATAGCACTTTGCTGTCAAGGGCGGTGTATCTGCCATACCAAGCTGTGATGCAGCCAGTCAACCGAGGAACCGAGGGCCCATGGCAAGTCTTTTCAGCCTCCTGAGGGGGAAGAGGTGCTGCTGTGCCCTTCACGACTGCGGGTGTGTGTGGACCATGTCCTTAGTGATGTGGACGCCAAGGAACTTGAAGCTCTCGACCCGTTCCACAACAGCCCCGTCGATGTGGATGGGGGCATCCTCTCCCCTCTTTCTCCTATAGTCCATGATCAGCTCCTTGGTCTTGGTTGTTGTCCTGGCACCACACTGCTAAGTCTCTGACGTCTTCCCTGTAGGCTGCTGACTCATTGCCGTTGGTGATCAGGCCTACCACGTTGTGTCATCAGCAAACTTGATGATGGTGTTGGCCACGCAGTAGTGGGTGAACAGGAAGTACAGGAGTGGACTAAGCACACACCCCTGAGGGACCCCTGTGTTGAGGGTCAGCATGGCAGAGGTGTTGTTGCCTACCCTTACCACATGGGGCCGGCCCGTCAGGAAGTCCAGGATCCAGTTGCAGAGGGAGGGGTTCAGTCCTTGGGTCCCTAGCTTGGTGATGAGCTTTGAGGGGAGTATGATGTTGAACGCTGAGCTGTAGTCTATGAACAGCATTCTCACATAGGGCAGTGTGAAGTGCAATTGAGATTGCATCATCTGTGGATCTGTTGGGGCGGTATGCGAATTGGAGTGGGTCTAGGGTGTCTGGGATGATGTAGTAACTGTTGATTTGATGTCCAGAAGTGCTTGGCGATCATATGTGATAATAGTGTGAACTTTCTGTACAAAAGAGTAAAGATAAACGTGATAAAAGTTGGGTTGGAACTCGTAAGATGACCCCCTTCTCCATTGGCGCCATGTTCACAAGTGTGTGCACGTGCACATATGTACATGCAATCGCGTGTGTGTGTTCGTATTTGTGCGTGTGTTCGTACGTGAGTTTGTGTGCTTTCGCTCCACAGGCACAGGAAACGTGCTTTATCGTCTCTGTTACCAAACGTCTATATTTACCACATCAGCTGCTGTTCTACCAGACACACCCAGACTATAGTTCCTGTTTGTGGGGTAAACCGTCAGCAACATCCCCTGGTCACATCACACACCCAGTGACAAATCACTACTGGCAGGATTCACCCCTAAATACTGCCGCAGCATGTTGTGTGTGTTCTGCATCCAAATTGATTATACTCTTACCAACTGCACTGTTCTTATAGGTTAGGGCAGCATTTCCCAAACTAGGTCCTGGGGACCCCCAAGGGTGCACGTTTTGGTTTTTGCCCTAGCACTACACAGCTGATTCAATTATTAAAGCTTGATGATGAGTTGGTTATTTAAATCAGCTCTGTAGTGCTAGGGCAAAAAACAAAACGTGCACCCCTTGGGGTCCCCAGGACCGAGTTTGGGACACGATGGGTTAGGGTATTTTCTGGTCAGGTCCAATGGGTTGAGGGTTCAGAAGGAAGAAGACCGTGTCGGCCCTAGTGATAGGGCATATTTAAAGCAAAGTGATCGTAGGTTAGATAGCTATATAGAGGGGAGGGTAACAGTGTGGTGTTAACTACGTATGTACCATACTTTATTCACTGGACTGTATGGTGACATGAGATCCCTGAACAACATCGGAGGCCCATCACAGTGTTAATCCACGGATCGTCTGTATAGTACTACAATCCCATAGGGGATTTTAGAAACACTTAAAATAAGGGCTGTGTTTCGTGTAGGCTTACCCTGGCGTGATGTTTTGATAACTGTGTAAATCCCTCTAGGACAAGGTGACTTTTTACCTCCACTGTTGGGCTCTATTGCTTCAACAGCCTGAACTCAAATAGAATGTGTGTGCATGTGTCTATGACGTGTGTGTGTGTGTGTGTGTGTGTGTGCGTTTCCGTGTGTGTGCATTTTCCCGCACACGTGTGTGTGTGTGTGTTCATCTCATTGTGTTCTAATAGTAGACAGTGACCCCCGTAGTTCAGGTTCTCTATTTCCTGCTAACATGAGCCATGCTAGCTGTTCACTGCTAGATTCTAAACACACCTAGACTCACTTCCATTGTTCTTAGAATGTTTATACAACCCCATTGTGTTCTATGGCAGTTTAATGCATGTAGGTCAGTGTGTTACTGTATTTAAAGTTAGGCTGTATTTGACCTATGTCAAATAGGGCCTAAATCCAGGGCAGAGAAGTGACCACACCCAGTACTGTATAATCTCCATTGAAATCCCTATAGAGGTCTAGGTGTAGAGGTATCTGGTACTGTAGTTATAGATGGATATCTTTGGACTTTGTTGTTGTTTTGTGGTGTCCTTGTTTTGAACCAAGCCAATGATGCGTTTCATTAGTGACACATCTTGTATTCTGCTCTATACCCCTGAGGGCATGGCAGCCCTGTGTGTGTCACTGAGCCGTGTGTGTGTGTGTGTGTGTCAGCGCAGATGAGCGTGTGTGCGTGTCTTCTCTTCTGATGTAAAATGGGGACACCGATTGTGACAATCCATCTGTCTCTATCCCTCCATGTCCTGTTCAGTGTCCATGTCCAATCACTGGAATCACTACTGAACCCTGCAGAGACAACATGGGACTGGCAGTTCTAATTAGATAACAGGAGGACCCAGAGTCTGAGTTGTGTTTGTGTCAGTTGATGGTTGCTAAGGAGGGTTCTTGCATAATATCCTGTTGGTAACACAGTTGTTGTGTTTCTTTTCTTTCCTGTTGGTGATGGACTGATGAAGACACTCCTCTTTTTAACTATTTGTTTTGTGGGTTGTTAGTCGTTGTGACTGAGCAGCAAACAGGCTCCCCTCTGTCTAAAGGGAAGTCGGTTGCCAACTTGCCTCCCTTATCTTATCACCGTGTGTCTGGATTTTAATGGATAACCGTTCTCTTTCTCACAGAGAAACAGTAGCTAGCTCTCCATTGGTTTGATGTGTACGTTCCTAGTTGGATTGTAACAATAGTGTTAGAAGAGGATAGTTCAATCAATGGTGTGTATGCACAGCATCCCCATCCAGTAGAGCCAGAGGTATTCACATCTTACCACAGGAGGTTGGTGGCACCTTAATTGGGGAGGGCGGGCTCATGTGAATGACTGGAGTGGAATAAAGGAATGGTATCAAACACATGGTTTCCATGTTTGATGCCATTCCATTCTCTCCATTCCAGCCATTATTCGTTCTCCCCTCAGCAGCCTCCACTGGATCTTACCCTACGAGGTCCGGAGCCTGCTGGTTTTCTGTTCTACCTGGTCATTCATTGACCCACCTGGTGTCCCAGGTCTAAATCAGTCCCTGATTGGAGGAGAACAAAGTATACTAGTAGTGGAGCTGGCCAGGTCCAGATTTACATTGGAGGCCTGTAGTGCATGAATTCTGGTGTTGGCCCTGGAGTTGTGTTGCGGTTTGTACATCATTCTTACAATGGAATAAAATGCAAACAGAGATCTACTGTTGTGCTTTAATCTTCCTTATTAACATTGCCTCAGAAGACTGCAGGCTATTGGCCATCTATTGTTAGTTCCATGGAGCAGATTCTTCCAGAACAAAACCCAACCAATCACAGAAAGCATAATTGATACCATCATAGGGTAGGCATGGAGTTCAGAATACAAAACAAACTTTACCCACAAAAGGATAACATGTATTTAAGGATCACATCAAAGGCCATGACATGAATTTCACCACTCAAAAGTATGACATAAGGAAAATGAAATGCATCCATTTTCTAAACCTCAGCATGTTGATCCAACTTGATATCACTGTCCATCCTGAATGAAAAGATGAAGAGGACAGAACAAAGAAAGTTGAGTGTCTTTGTTGTGTTATTTCCTTCAGACACATCCTCAGTGGAAGCTGAGAGAGAGAGAGAGAGAGAGAGAGAGAGAGAGAGAGAGAGAGAGAGAGAGAGAGAGAGAGAGAGAGAGAGAGAGAGAGAGAGAGAGAGAGAGAGAGAGAGAGAGAGAGAGAGAGAGAGAGAGAGAGAGAGAGAGAGAGAGAGAGAGAGAGAGAGAGAGAGAGAGAGAGAGAGAGAGAGAGAGAGAGAGAGAGAGAGAGAGAGAGAGAGAGAGAGAGAGAGAGAGAGAGAGAGAGAGAGAGAGAGAGAGAGAGAGAGAGAGAGAGAGAGAGAGAGAGAGAGAGAGAGAGAGAGAGAGAGAGAGAGAGAGAGAGAGAGAGAGAGAGAGAGAGAGAGAGAGAGAGAGAGAGAGAGAGAGAGAGAGAGAGAGAGAGAGAGAGAGAGAGAGAGAGAGAGAGAGAGAGAGAGAGAGAGAGAGAGAGAGAGAGAGAGAGAGAGAGAGAGAGAGAGAGAGAGAGAGAGAGAGAGAGAGAGAGAGAGAGAGAGAGAGAGAGAGAGAGAGAGAGAGAGAGAGAGAGAGAGAGAGAGAGAGAGAGAGAGAGAGAGAGAGAGAGAGAGAGAGAGAGAGAGAGAGAGAGAGAGAGAGAGGTGTCTTTCTCCTAGTCCATACAGAAGCAGCTCTATTGTCCAGCTGGCCCTTAGTAAGTGTATGAGAGCACACAGTGTATCCTCACTGACACCACACACACACCCTCAAGTCAAACCGGCTCCATCACGATGAAAGATTTAGGAGCCTGATGGTAAAGTAGCACACTGCCATGCAGAGTATGCCGATGACTCCATGGCATGCAATGATGCAATAGGATGTTCTCTAACAGAAATCTTCCTACTCTCCATCCTTACACACACACACACACCAGTGGTATGACTAGACAGGCTAAACACCCACACCAGTGCCAACAGGTGATTTATAGCCGTTCATAGCCAGAGTTGAGTGCATCTCATGGATCCAGCCCAGAAACCAGAACCCCTAAGGCCTTATTGTGCAATGATGCCAACAATACTGACTAGTCACTGAAGATAGAAAGGTTATCTCACATCTCACCTGACGGGGGGGTTCAGCACCATCAACACTATTCTCTATAGAGCCTAATGTATATTGGTGATGGATGTGTGATGATGCTGGGAGTCTTACACGCAGGAACACACACGTTTTTGTCCCCATAAAGCTGAGTCAACAGTAAACAGATGAAAGGGCTTTTAGTGTGGACTGCAGCACAGACACAAAGAATCGCACCACCACCCTAAACTGCTGCTATCAGGAAAACTTTTATTGGCTAGTTGTGGCTCTCTGGCCATGATGCCAAACCTCTGCAGCCAAGCTACCATCATGCCCTCTCTCTACCCCTGCCATGCATTTGAAATGTGCCAAATACTAGTCAATATCAGTTACTGGTTTGAAATTTAATTTTAGACATTTGAGACCCAGCACCATTTTAGTCATCAGTTTTACTTTCTATCACGGCTCAGGAGAAGACCCAGATGCAGACAGTCCGAAGTAACAAAAGTTTATTACAAAAACAGGGCAGGCAAACGACAGGTCAGGGTGTGACACTTTCAGGGTCCTGTCTAAGGCTGTTTTCCAAATGGCACTCAACTCCCTATATAGTGCACTACTTTTGACCACAGCCATGGGAATAGGGTACCATGTCAGACACTACAGTATAGAGTTCACTTGGGGTTGTTCTATAATGATAGGGCTGGCATATGGTTATTGACTTTGATAAATAGGCTGATTTTACTAGCTGTCAATCATTTTAGTGCGGGTCTGCTGTTGTTCCAGTGACATCCCGTCCCACCATCTGTTCCTGAGATCTGGCATCTTGTGTTATCTTGTAGCTGCTGTGAGAGCTGTGTTATAGCACACACCTTCCTGGAAAAGATAGTTCATTCAGGCGTACAGTAGTTTGGTTCATTTGCTTTTAGACTAGACCACCTGTTTTTAGTTTTTGAATGGGGTCAGGGGTCAGGTGTCTACATATACTGAGCAGGGTCATTGGTTTCTGCTGGTCAAAGGGATTAGACTTGGAGAGCAAAATACAACTCTTTTGACCTCTACTTTAAAGTTACATTTGACCTCAAAATAAAGGTAATGATCTTCTATCTCTACAGGGCTGGATGGAAGCGTTCAGTATCCCACCAGCCATGGGAGGTCAACCTCCTCCACCCTAGTCTGTCTTTCTCTCTTTTTATTTTCTCTCTCTCTCTCTCTCTCTCTCTCTCTCTCTCTCTCTCTCTCTCTCTCTCTCTCTCTCTCTCTCTCTCTCTCTCTCTCTCTCTCTCTCTCTCTCTCTCTGTCTCTCTCTCTGTCTCTCTCTCTCTCTCTCTCTCTCTCTCTCTCTCCTGATGAATGGTCTTCTTTGACAATCTGATCTGATTCATAAATTGTCATGTAATATATTGGATGATGGTGATAATGACATTATATAATGACAAAGAGAACTGTAGTTATTCACAAAGGCAAGTCTATTCCCCTAGCCAAGGCTGGTCTTTTTCCACCACCCACTGTGTCATTAGAGTGAATCCACCATCAGCAGGGCGAAAAGCTTGGTGCCAGAACCTCTCTGAGCCCGGCTGACAAAATCAGACTAATGATCGCATGTCATTGCGTAACCGTGACGACGCAAAAAACGAAGCAGGTCAAGTCCTCGTTGGGTTTTTTAATTAAGGTGTGTGTGTGTGTGCGTGTGTGTGTTTTGTCTGAGTGAGTGCTTGTGTCACTCAAGCTGATGTTCTGTCCTGTGATCTAGATTCTAGAAGCTGCTCATCGGGAAGACCTTTGTTTTGGGTTGTGAAACTGGGCTGTAGCATCATTAAACATTTAGCCTGCTCAACACAACTTGATGGGCTTATATAAGTGTGCTGGTTCCTCATGTTCACTCCCTGGGCAAGGCTGGCACCTAGCACTAAGAAAAGACAACTAAGCCTACTTCCCAGGACTTTTTAAAGAGTTGGGTCCATTTTTCTTATGGTTAGTCATTGTGCAATATTACAATGTGTTTTTGATGCTTTCCCCATAGAATCGGTAGATGCTCGTTGCTCAAGTAGAACTACGACTACTCTCTCCGACTAAGCTCTATGACTACGCTCTCCGACTACTCTCTACGACTACGCTCAAGTTTTCCAATGATAACCCTTACACTAGTATGTGTATGAGTCTCTAGTTCCCTTAGCAACAATCCACTACCCATGACATTGATGCTCTACTATGATAATGGGGTTGTGCTCTACTCTGGTGTTGACACAGCTGCTGTTTGTTCAGAGGACAGAGATGGCTATCACGGGCAGGTCAAGTCCCTTATGTTCCCCTGCCACCGCCCTGTGTGTGTTTGTGTGGGTTCAAATACATTTGAGTATTTGTTATTTAAAGAATTATTTCTGTGTCTTTTTTTCAAATACACACCCCAAAACAAGTACTTTTACTAGAGTATTTGAATGGTTATTTGTAAAAACCAAATAGTCAGCCAAATTGTATTTGAAAGTATTTTCAAATACTTATTTCAAATACTATTTTTTAAATACCTAGGTTAAATGCATGGCAGTGTATTTGAGACAGTGTATTTGAGTATTTTCAAATACTTTCCAAGTATATACAAACACAGTCCAATATTCAACAATAAAGGTTATCTGAATAATTGTTTTTAAAATGTATTGAAAAGTAATTGAAATACCTGAAGTAGTATTTGATCTGGTCTGGTAGGGGCCCCTGGTTCCACACCCTGTACACTGGGCCCTTGGCCACCAGCTATAGTGGAAATCCCTACCTGCCGAGTGCTATGATGGAGAACATGTTAAAACACAGAACACACACAGACACGACACACACAGACACTCCCCATAACTCTGAGGCTCTGACATCGTTGACCCAGGCGTGTCCATGGGGTCTAGCTGCACTTGGTTTCCCGTCAGAGTTCATAAAGTGTAGACAGAGAACATGAGAAGAGAGGGGACACTCCTGACCCTAAGAACTTGGGAAGTGAAAAGATGTTTACACTTTGACAGCGTTCCTCTACGCCTCCCCTCCCAACCACTTCTGCATGAGAGGTTGCACACCCTGTACACTGGGCGCCTGGCCACCAGCTAAATAAGAGGTTGTGCTGTGAAATAAGAATGGGATTATTTTGTCTGTTTTGTCTGTTTTATATCCCCCCTTTTTGATGATGTAAGACATTGGTGTTTGAGTCAGTGACGTGTATGTCAATTATGTAGTTATGATGACTTTGATGTGTAATGAGTGCATTCCAAGTCACTTTTAAAAGATCAGAAGGGTAGATGCTATTTTATAAGTGGCCCACCTTTTCATTTAGTCTTTTCATATCTAAACGATGTTTTACCTGAGGTCTCTATGCGTCCCAAATGGCAGGCTATTCTCTATGTTGTGCACTTCTTTTGACCAGCGCCTATAGGGTTCTGGTCAAAAGTAGTTCACTACAATAGAGAATACGCTGTCATTTGGGACTCGGCTTCTGTCTATCTATGCAGACTAGGCCTCAAAAGCATGTTTTGTATACCAGAGTTGTGTTTAAACCAAATGGTTGTGTCTGTCTGTGTCTAATTATTAAGAAGTCTGCTGGTTTTAAAGTACTTTGCTCCAGACGCATAATAAGGAATTTTGGTTTATGAGATTGTTATAGCAGTATAACAGAAGAGCTCTCAGATGATTTAATAACTCTGTCCGTTTTTTTTTATTCTCTAGGTGAGGAAACAGTGTTAACGGTTTGACCGGACGAGGAAATAGTCTCTCCAGAGAGGTAAGATATATTTATTTACAGGCAGAAACGTCACTCTTCCTCTTGCTTATTGTGTAGCAACACCAGTGGATTGTATTAACATCTACACCATAACCCCAATTCATGGATCATATTTATTGTAGACTTGTTACGTGTTTTAATGAAAACACATTGCATGTGTGTGATGCGTGTGATAGAAGGAGTCAGGCGCAGGAGAGTATATGCATCCAAAAAGTTTATTCCGTCGATAAACAGTTGCGCAAGCATGCGACAACAACACTCAGGCACAGGGGAAATATCTACCCTGGCAACAACAAGGTAAGGGTAGCTCAACCGAGCTACACACAGCTCACGACAAACAATCACCCACACAGACAAGGAAGCAGAGGGAACACTTATACAATGACTAATTGGGGATAAGGACCAGGTGTGTGTGTTTAATTAGACAAGACAAGTGGAGTGATGATAAATGGATCGGCAACAGCTAGTAAGCCGGTGACGACGAACGCCGAAACCTGCCCGAACAAGGAGGGGAGGCAGCCTCGGCGGAAGTCGTGACAATTTGTTTGAAGTGCAGTAGCCTAAACATGATTCTGCATGGAAAGTTTACTTAACCGTGCCTTTCTTGAGGACACAGACGTTTTGAAAAATAAACGGACACTCTGGGTTGCCACTTGATTATTTTGGAAATGCTGAACTAACGAATGAAATGGCTTTGATTTGTCTGTTGGTGGTCACTCTCTGGCTGTCTGGTGAGATGTTTTACTGGGGTTCACAACACACACACACACACACACACACACACTATATCTCACACACACACCACAAGATGTTTTACTGCTTTTGGAAGTTATCCTACTTGGGAAATAGTGACGGTGTAATGACCGGTTTTGTCTCCCTAAACCTTTCAGTTAACGGTCTGTCTCTCTCCTCTTTCCCCTTCTTCCCTTGTTCCTCTCCTCCCTCGTCTGTGGTTGGGGAGGGCCTGACCATGCCTCTCTTATGTCATCTGATTTGTTTAACATTTCTTAATCTGGTCATCCTTATTCGCCGCCTCGGTCTGGTCTAGACGTTTTCCTTGACGCACCGAACTGTTGTTGTTTATGGTCCTGACACCAGCACCTCTCTTCAGGGGACAACATTACTACTATTTATGCTACATGACATGAGCCTCATCATCAGGTTCTGAACTGTGTATAGGAGTCATTACAATAAGCTTTAGTCATGAAGAGAAGGCCAAGGTTGGCCTGGCAACAGTAAGAACAGGGAAGGTGTTTGGCACATAATGAGACACGTCAGCAAGCAGTCTGCATTGTTCTGGCTGGGCCTGGGTCTGGCCTGGGTTTGGCCTGGGTCTGGCCTGGGCCTATAGTGTCTGCCTGGGGCTTGGCAACCTGCCAGAGTAGGAACTGAATGAACAAAGATGCTCTAAAACGATCAGACCGAGGGAGGAGGAGAGAAAGAGGGGTGTTTTATGAGCTATGGCAAGGTTGCTATCTATCGAATCCCCGAGCTGACGAGGTAAAAATCTGTAATTCTGCCCATGAGCAAGGCAGTTGACCCACTGTTCCCCGGGCGCCGATGACGTGGATGTCGATTTAAGGCAGCCCTCTGCACCTCTCTGATTCAGAGGGGCTGGGCTAAATGCGGAAGACACATTTCAGTTGAATGCATTCAGTTATACAACTGACTAGGGATCCCCCTTTTACTTTCCCTATCTGAGCAATCTCCGTTTTCACTATAGGTTAATCTTTGAATCAACCAGTCTTTAACAATTTGTTTTTGTTTTTTTACGATTCTTTAAGTGGACAAGTCAATTGCTTTCATGTGGAATGTGACCGCTTGCATGGAGAGCTTTCTCCAGTTTTAATTGTCCTTAGACATAAGTCTGTCTGCTTGGTGCGTCGTCCATATTTAGGATTTGCAGTTAAGTGAGGCTGCTAAACTCCTTCTACTGCATTTATAAATTACACCACAATGGAAAGTGGATTTGAGGTTGTCGCTTTAAGCTAGTTAATCATTTCATAGTGCTTTGTCTGTGTGTTATCTTGCCTCGATAGCAATATCTGAAGATACAAAAGTCTATGAAAATGACGAATTCGCCTCTTATTTGGGCTGGTCCTGTTTTTGTGTTAAAATACTTATGTGATGATGCAAGTTAACAACAGTGTTGGAGTGAAATAGAGAATTAAGGCCAAATGTTTTTCCCTCCTCAACTCTCTCCCCCTTTCTCTCTCTCCCCCTTTCTCTCTCTCGCCTCCTTTCTCTCTCTCTCTCTCCCCCTTTCTCTCTCTCCCCCTTTCTCTCTCTCTCTTTCTCGCTCTCTCTTCCCCTCCCCTCTCTCTCTCTCTCTCTTTCTCTCTCTCTCTTTCTCTTTCTCTCTCTCTCTCCTCTCTCTCTCCCTACTTGCTCTCTCTCTCTCTCTTTCTTTCTCTTTCTCTCTCTCTCTCTCTCTCTCTCTCTCTCTCTCTCTCTCTCTCTCTCTCTCTCTCTCTCTCTCTCTCTCTCTCTCTCTCTCTCTCTCTCTCTCTCTCTCTCTCTCTCTCTCTCTCTCTCTCTCTCTCTCTCTACCTCTCTCTCTCTCTCTCTCTCTCTCTCTCTCTCTCTCTCTACTATTGCTCTCTCTCTCTCTCTCTCTTCTTTCTCTCTCTCTCTCTCTCTCTCTCTCTCTCTCTCTCTCTCTCTCTCTCTCTCCCTACCTCTCTCTCTATGCGTTTCCATGTGGTTAATTTATTCCATTCCTCCAAGGCAGTCTGATGTGACTAATGTCTAGGCCAGGGGTACACACACAGACCACAGAGAGACAGAGGACCGGGCATTCCAAGGGGTTGTGAGTGCGTCAGCCCAGAGAGGTACATCCATTGCCCCTGAAAGGAGGACATGAGGATGGGGAAAAAAAGGAGAGGAAGAATAGAGAGAAAAAGCTGCATGACTCGTAAACCTTTTACAGGACCGGATGGATGGATGGATGGACGTGAAGGGTTCAGTATCCCACCAACCATGCAAGGTCAAGTTGTTCCTCCACCCTCCTCTCTTTCTCTCCCTCTGCCATTCACCCTGGTAGCTGTACCAGACCAGTGTGGAGGACAGTAAAGAGATCTTGCTAGCTCCCCAGGCCACCATTTAAACCTACACACATATCACATGTTTGTGTTACTATCCTTGTGGGGACCAACACATTTATTCCCATTCAAAATCATATTTTCCTTCAACCTTAACCTAACCCTAAAACTAACCCCTAAGCCTAAAATATCATTTTTCCTTGTGGGGACCAGAAATTGTCCCCATTTGTCCGAATAGTTTTTGTTTTACAATCCTTGTGAGGACTTATGGTCCAAAAACACACACACACGCTCCCTTGGCTGCCATTTAAACCTCCTCTCCTCCCCAGACTCACGTGAAACCTTCAGCTGTAAGTCTCACACACTCCACACTCCACTTCCTGATCGGCAGGACTTCTCGCAGTAATGATGTCATGCACCTTGTTATTATGATATAATCGTTACTACTGCTCCATCTGGTCATGTTTAAAGAGCGCTCAGTGGTTACCCATGTGATTCCCCGTCATTTAAAGCAAATCACAAGTATATCAGTAAGATGTACAGTGGCTTCAGAAAGTATTCATACCTGTTGACTTATTCCACATGTTGTTGTTACAGCCTCAATTCAGAATGGATACAATTTTGTTTTGTTTCTCACCCATCTACACAAATACTCCATAATGACAAAGTGAAAATATGTTTTTAGAAATGTTTGCTAATTTATTGAAAATGAAATACAGAAATAATTAATTTCCATAAGTATTCACACCCCTGAGTCAATACTTTGTTGAAGCTCCTTTTGGCAGGGAATACAGATGTGAGTCTTTCTGGGTAAGTCTTTAAAAGCTTTCTACACCTGGATTGTGCAACATTTTCCCATTATTATTTTCAAAAATTCTTCAAGCTCTGTCAAATTGGTTGTTGATCATTGCTAGACAACGAGTTTCAGGTCTTGCCATAGATTTTCAAGTATATTTAAGTCAAAACTGTAACTCGACCACTCAGGAACATTCACTGTCTGCTTGGTAAGCAACTCCAGTATAGATTTGGACTTGTGTTTTAAGTTATTGGCCTGCTGAAAGGTGAATTTGTCTCCCAGTGTCTGGTGGAAAGCAGAATGAACCAGGTTTTCCTCTAGGAATTTGCCTTTGCTTAGCTCCATTCAGTTAATTTTTTATCCTGAAAAACTCCCAATCCTTAACGATTACAAGCATGGGCCCCGTGTAGCTCAGTTGGTAGAGCATGGTGCTTGCAACGCCAGGGTTGTGGGTTTGATTCCCACGGGGGGCCAGTATGAAAAAATAAATAATAAATAAATAAAATGTATGTCGCTCTGGATAAGAGCGTCTGCTAAATGACTAAAATGTAAAAATGTAAATACCCATTACATGATACAGCCACCACTATGCTTGAAAATATGGCGAGTGGTACTCAGTAATGTGTTGTATTGGATTTTCCCCCAACATAACACTTTGCATTCAGGACAAAATGTTAATTGCTTTGCCATTTTTATTCTGTACAGGCTTCCTTCTTTTCACTCTGTCAATTAGGTTAGTATTGTGGACTAACTACAATATTGTTGATCCATCCCCAGTTTTCTCCTATCACAGCCATTAAACTCTAACTGTTTTAAAGTCACCATTGCCCTCATGGAGAAATCCCTGAGCGGTTTCCTTCCTCTCCAGCAACTGAGTTAGAAAGGACGCCTGTATCTTTGTAGTGACTGGGTGTCTGCTTTTTTTCTTCCATCTTCCAATAGGTGCCTTTCTTTGCGAGGCATTGGAAAACCTCTTTGGTCTTTGTGGTTGAATCTTTTGTTTGAAGTTCACTGCTCGACTGAGGGACCTTACAGATAATTGTATGTGTGGGGTACAGAGATTAGGTAGTCATTCAAAAATAATGTTAAACACTATTATTGCACACAGAGTGAGTCCATGCAACTTATTCTGCGATTTGTTAAAAACATTTTACTCATGAACTTATTTAGGCTTGGCATAACAAAGGGGTTGAATACTTATTGACTCAAGACATTTCAGCTTTTCATTTGTAATTAATTTATAAAAGTTTCGATCAACATAATTCCACTTTGACATTATGGGGTATTGTGTGTAGGCCAGTGACAAAACAATCTCAATTAAACCATTCTAAATTCAGGCTTTAACACAACAAAATGTGGAAAAAGTCAAAGAATGTGAATACTTTCTGAAGGCACTGTATGTGGTGTTGGCGTGCTCTGCCCAGCTCATATCTCTGTGCCCCTCATGAAGCCCCTATGGTGTGTTAGCAGTGCTGCCATAGCTTGGCGTCCTCTCCTCCTCCTCCTCCTCCAGCTGTCTGTCTGTTCTCTACTCTAATCATCTGCCTTTACCCAGGGTCTTATCTCTCTCTGTGGAGCGGAGCAATCTCTCTCTCTCTCTCTGGAGCAAACTAAAGGATGCATGCAGGCAGCCTGGATCCTCTCTATCGGTGTTGATTCTCTCTCTCTCTGTCTCTCTGTCTCTCGTGTCTGTGTGTCCCTAACGACACATGCAGTCTGTCTCTCTGCCCATATAACCCCTCTCCACTGATAGAACGTCTCCCTCACATGTGGCTTGGTTGGAGTTTAATTTAAGAGCCTGGTAAAAATCTGTACGTCCAGGAGGTTTTCATTTGTAGAAAACTTAAGGAGCGTGTGGAGGGAGATATAGATGTTGTGGCTTGGCCAAAGTGACTGTGTGTGAGTGAGACAGAGATTTGTAGAAACCCAGTGGAAGTGTGGAAGTCCATATTTATTTTGAGGCTTAGCCAAAGTGACGGGTTGAAATTGTGGTGATTTGAAAGGTATGTGAGAGATATCAGGTTTTTGAAAGTGAGTGTTGGGGGGGGTTGTTGTGTGTTAGGGCATCTGAAAGTGAGTGTTTGGTGGGTTGTTGTGTGTTAGGGCATCTGAAAGTGAGTGTTTGGTGGGTTGTTGTGTGTTAGGGCATCTGAAAGTGAGTGTTTGGTGGGTTGTTGTGTGTTAGGGCATCTGAAAGTGAGTGTTTGGTGGGTTGTTGTGTGTTAGGGCATCTGCAGATGGTCATTTTCTCTCTATCTCTAGTAGTGACCTCAGAGCCATAGAATGCTGAAAACACAGTAAATAGTCTGTTTATCTGAGAAACACTGGCCTGGGAGCTGACAGGCTGGGCTCCACACACACACACACACACACACACACACACACACACACACACACATACACACACACACACACATGGCCGGGGGGAAACGCCACTGGGACGCTCCAGATTAATCAGTGGGGGTGTTTCCCTGACACATACCAGCTGTGCTGGTCTCCATGGGGACACACACTGACTCATCGCTATAGGACCAGATTCACCGGACCGTGGCTGTGGATTGACTGCGTGTGGCTGTATTGTTTGTATTGATTGGCAGTGTGTTTACAGCAGGGTATGATTTGTGTTGGGAGTTTGTTTGTAGTGGTTTCAATTAAGGAAAGTTTAAGGACGTCTTTTGTTGCAGTGTGTTGAAGTGGCCATAAGTGGCTGTCAGTGACTTTTTCAAGGTTATTTAGTACATCTATTTGTCGTGTTCTAAGTGTGTGGGTGTGTGTATCGTGTCGGGTGCGTGCATCCTTTTGGGAGGGAGATGGGTGCGGTCAGTGTGTGTTTTCAGTTTTGGCCCGCCAGCTCTGTTCTGTCCCCTATCATGCTTCTATCACACTGTATCCCCTGGGGCCCCTCTCTGCAGCTGGCTGATGTGAGATCAGTCAACCAGACTAGTGTTAGCAGTCAACCCTGAGTCACACACACGGATGCACACACACACATGCAACAACGCATGCATACTCTCTCTCTCTCTGTCTCTCTCTCTGTCTCTCTGTCTCTCTCTCTGTCTCTCTGTCTCTCTCTCTGTCTCTCTCTCTGTCTCTCTCTCTCTCTCTCTCTGTCTCTCTCTCTCTCTCTCTCTCTCTCTCTCTCTCTCTCTCTCTCTCTCTCTCTCTCTCTCTCTCTCTCTCTCTCTCTCTCTCTCTCTCTCTCTCTGTCTCTCTCTCTGTCTCTCTCTCTCTCTCTCTCTCTCTCTGTCTCTCTCTCTCTCTCTCTCTCTCTCTCTCTCTCTCTCTCTCTCTCTCTCTCTCTCTCTATGTCTCTCTCTCTCTGTCTCTCTCTCTCCACACATCCCCTCCAGCTATGGTTGGTAGTCTCTGTGTTCTTTGTTGCGCCGAGCCGAGTGGCCACAAACGACAGCATTGTCCTCAGGGAGGCCGGGAAACTCGGAGCACACACACACTCTCCTCGAGCAATGTCAGGCCAGTCCACTGCTCCATTCAACTCAATGGGCTGTTTCAGCAAGACTGCCTCAAGAAGAGAGAGAGCGATTGGAGAAGAGGAGGAAGGGATAAGAAGATGGGGAGAGAGAGTTGAAGAGATCAAGTAGGAAAGAGTTGAATAGGAGGAAGATGGGAGGAGAAAAGGAGAGAGAGAGTTGAAGAGGGGAGAAAGAGAGAGCGTTGAATATAATAAAGAGAAGAAGAGTGAAGGAGGTGAGGAGTCAGGAAAAGTTCAACTGCCACAGGCAGAATAGAATGAGAGGAAGGAATGCTAGACTAGGTGATATAAAGTTGTTGTATGGTAGAATATTTCTACAGGAATGTCATTTTATAGTCAGTGTACAGTACAGGACATTGACTAAAGATGGATATTAACTTTCTATTACACGGTAGTAAATTCATGTGTAGGAAAGGAGGGGGAGTTTTGGGTGCGTTCATGTTGAGTAAGTATATCATCTATTAGCTGATAATCCCAGGCTAAGGAATGATCTACTGTCAGTTACTAATGGAGAGGAGGAGTGGGAAAAGCTCCTCAGGGTTTTAAAACTGAAGATTTGAGGGGTAAAGATTTTAAAGGGCCACAAGTGGCAGGTAGGTAGCGGTTAAGAGCGTTGGGCCAGTAACCGAAAGGTTGCTGGATCGAATCCCTTAGCTGACTAGGTGAAAAACTAACCCTAATTGCTCCTGTAAGTTGCTCTGGAAAAGAGCGTCTGCTAAATGACTCAAATGTAAAGTGACTAAGCTAAATTTTCTTTAAAAAGACTGGGGTACTTGGTTTGACTGGGGTCCTTGGTCAAAAGCACTGCACCTCAGTGCAGAGGCACCACTACAGCCTGGGGTTCGATCCCAACCGGCTGTGACCAGGAGCCCCAGCGCCGTCCGGGGAAGGGGAGGGTTTGGCCGGATGGGCTTTCCTTAGCTCATCGTGTTCTAGCGACTCCTTGTGACAGGACTCCAGTCATCAGTCGAACAGTGTTTCCTCCGACACATTGGTGCGGCTGACGTCCGGGTTAAGTGAGCAGTGTGATAAGAAGTAGGTGGCCAGGCATGTCAGGTTTCGGAGGACTCATGACTCGACCTTCGCCTCTCCCGAGCCCATTGAGTAGTTGCAGAGATGAGCCAAGGGACCAAATTCAGGGAGAAAACGGGGTAAAAAAAAAAGGTTGTGGCCATACCACCCTGAACACGCCTGTTCAGGGCCGGGCTGGTTACATTTTAGTCATTTAGCAGACGCTCTTATCCAGAGCAACTTACAGTTAGTGAGTGCATACATTATTTATTTTTCATACCTCCCGTGGGAATCGAACCCACAACCCTGGCATTGCAAATGCCATGCTCTACCAACTGAGCTACATCCCTGCCGGCCATTCCCTCCCCTTCCCTGGACGACGCTGAGCCAATTGTGCGCCGCCCCATGGGTCTCCCGGTCGCGGCCGGCTACGACAGAGCCTGGATTCTAACCAGGATCTCTAGTGGCACAGCTAGCACTGCGATGCAGTGCCTTAGACCACTGCGCCACTCGGGATTTGTGGTTAGTATTGGGAAGGGAGACCGTCTGGGAATAGCAGGTGCCGTAAGCAAAAAAAAAAGACAAGACTGACGGTTATGGGATAGTCTCATATATAAAGGCCTTAGTCATTTTATATGATTAATCCAGGCTGTCGTAGCCGGCCGTGACCGGGAGACCCATGGGGCGGCGCACAATTGGCCCAGCGTCGTCCAGTGTAGGGGAGGGAATTGCCGGCAGGGATGTAGCTCAGTTGGTAGAGCATGGCGTTTGCAACACCAGGGTTGTGGGTTCGATTCCCACGAGGGGCCAGTATGAAAAAAAATATTTATAAAAATAATGTATGCACTCACTAACTGTAAGTCGCTCTGGATAAGAGTGTCTGCTAAATGACTAAAATGTAAATGTAATTAAAAAACACAGGAATATATTGAACTATGCCAAATACTAAAGTATGTCCCATCTGCAAATCATACAATGTTTGGTTCAGAGGAAACTTTCTGTTATTAACTGACTTATTCCATTCGCTAACAGGTATCATAGCAACCTATGTACCAGTCACCGATAGGACCACAGCAACAAATCAGACATCATTATTATTAATAGCAAATCGTAACAACAGTTGTGAAATATTTGTTCAAGATAAATAATCTTCCATCATTGTGTTTTCACCTTTATACATTTAATGTACTCAGATGTGCAAACTAAATAATTCCAAATGTCATGAAAAAATTGAAAAAACACTTTTATCTAATATCCTCAGCAAATCTGGCAATCTGTGTGGAAATATGTTGCAACACGGTGTTGTTGAAGTCAGAGAATGTGAGTATTTAACTAATAGAGTTTGGGAGTCTGGTGGTCCCATGTGCCTGGATCCCTCTACATCCTAAATGGCACCCTATTCCCTACATAGTGCCTATGAGCCCTGGTCAAAAGTAGTGCGCTATATAGGGGATATGGTGCCATTTAGGATGCAGTGTCTCCAATGGAGGCTTTGCCGTTAATCCACATGGGCCATCTCTCACTGCTGGATCATAACTGAGATGTTATTAGCTAGATGCTTTCCATGTGTTAGTGTTAAAATGAAGACCGTATTTTCTATTTCAGCAGCTTGATGTATATGTGTTAGTCTATGTTTTCTCTATGATGACGATGGCTAGTGGCCAGTGTGTTTTAAAAATATATAGTGTTTATATTGTAGATTGTCTGTGGAGTTGGAGATCATGTCAATGTTCTTATAATATATTGTTTAGGTGTAATGGAACCAAATATAGACCATCATGTTTTCAAGAGGATTTTTGTATTTGTATTTGTATTGCCAAGGCAGCAGCTACACTTCCTGGGGTCCAAACACATTAAGGCACTTACATTACATATAAAACACAAGATGTGTACAGTTGTGTGTTGTATAGTGTTGAATGAAATGGATATGATGCTAGATTTACTGTATGAATGGATGGCGACTGACAATGCTGTTGCTACTAAAAGCAGTGTATTGTGTACATGTATACGCTGCTCAAACATTGAGGTTGAAACCCTTTTGTGTGTGTGCATGCGTACGTGTGTGTGTGTGTGTGTGTGTTGACATAACATCTTACTTTATGTTCCCGACACACTATAATTCCTCATAGGTGCTTATTATGTACAGGACAACCAGCAGGACTAGATAAGAAGAACTGGTTCTCTGTCCTCCATGATGGTCATACATCAATCACTACCTCAACATCCCTTTATACAGTGCCTTCGGAAAGTATTCACACCCCTTGACTTTTTCCACAGTTTGTTGTGATACTGCCTGAATTGAAAATGAATTTAATGTACATTGTTTTGTCACTGGTCTACACACAATACCCCATAATGTCAAAGTGGAATTATGTTTTTTGACATTTTTACAAATTAATAAAAAATGAAAAGCTGAAATGTCTTGAGTTTAAGTGTTCAACCCCTTTGTTCTGGCAAGCCTAAATAAGTCACATAATAAGTTGCATAGACTCTGTGTGGAATAATAGTGTTTAACATGATTTTTGAATGACTACCTCATCTCTGTACCCCACACATACAATTATCTGTAAGGTCCCTCAGTCGAGCAGTGAATTTCAAACACAGATTCAACCACAAAGACCAGGGAGGTTTTCCAATGCCTCGCAAAGAAAGGCACCTATTGGTAGGTGGCTAAAAAATTAAAATAAACAGACATTGAATATTCCTTTGAGCATGGAGAAGTTATTAATTACACTGTGCATGGTGTATCAATACACCCAGTCACTACAAAGATACAGGCGTCCTTCCTAACTCGGTTGCCGGAGAGGAAGGAAACCGCTCAGGGATTTCACCATGAGGCCAATGGTGACTTTAAAACAGTTACAGAGTTTAATGGCTGTGATAGGAGAAAACTGGGGATGGATCAACAACATTGTAGTTACTCCATAATACTAACCTAATTGACAGAGTGAAAAGAAGGAAGCTTGTACAGAAATTTTTATTTTTATATGCACCCTGTTTGCAACAAGGCACTAAAGTAATTTGGCAAAGCAATTAACTTTTTGTCCTGAATGCAAAGTGTTATGTTTGGGACAAATCCAATACAACATATTACTGAGTACCATTCTCCATATTTTCAAGCATTGTGGTGGCTGCATCATGTTATCGGGGCGGCAGGTAGCTTAGTGGTTAAGAGCGTTGTGCCAGTAACTGAAAGGTTGCTGGTTCTAATCCCCGAGCTGACTAGGTGAAAAATCTGTCGATGTGCCCTTGAGCAAGGCACTTAACCCTAATTGCTCATGTAAGTCGCTCTGGATAAGAGCGTCTGCTAAATGACTAAAATGTAAATGTAAAATGTTATTGGGTATGCTTGTAATCGTTAAGGACTGGGGAGTTTTTCAGGATAAAAAAGAAACAGAATGGAGCTAAGCACAGGCAAATTCCTAGAGGAAAACCTGGTTCAGTCTGCTTAACTACCAGACACTGGGAGATGAATTCACCTTACCAACAGGACAATAACCTAAAACACATGGCCAAATCTACACTGGAGTTGCTTACCAAAAAGATTGTGAATGTTCCTGAGTGGGTGAGTTACAGTTTTGACTTAAATCTACTTGAAAATCGATGACAAGACCTGAAAATGGTTGTCTAGCAATGATAAGCAACCAATTTGACAGAGCTTGAAGAATTTAAAAAAATAAAATAATGGGCAAATGTTGCACAATCCAGGTGTGGATAGCTTGTAGAGACTTGCCCAGAAAGACTCACAAAAAAAAACAGACAGTGAATATTCCTTTTGAGCATGGAGAAGTTATTAATCACTGCTAAAGATGATTCTACAAAGTATTAACTCAGGGTTGTGAATACTTATGTAAATTAGATATTTCTGTATTGTATTTTCATTTTTTTTTCATTTTTTTTTTACTTTGTCATTATGGGGTATTGTGTGTAGATGGGTGAGAAAAATAATCAATTTAAATACTTTTTAATTCAGGTTGTAACATAACAAAATGTGGAATAAGTCAAGCAGTATGAATACTTTCTGAAGGCACTGTAACCCAGAGAATGCAGGGAGGCCTGACCATCTCCTCCACTCAAATATGTACTAAAGTTAGACCAGCACACGAAGCAGGGAGGCCTGACCATCTCCTCCACTCAAATATGTACTAATGTTAGACCAAAACACCAAGCAAGGGGGTGTAGTGGGCGAGAAGCGACCGAAGTTATTTTGGTCTGGTATGCGGTGTCTGGTTAAGGGGATGGCTGAGACGAGGCCAACCGTTGGGATGTGGCTAAGTCTCGTTTTAATGGAGAGCTTAGGGATAGACTGCACTAAGGAGACCTCAATACCGCTCCAGATTGGAGGATTTAGCTGTCTTGCTCTTATGGTTGTTGTCAAATACACAAATAGATCTGGTATCAGGCTAACATTTTCATTGCATTAAATAAAATAAAATAAAATAATATTAGTCACATGCGCAGAATACAACAGGTGGAGACCTTACAGTGAAATGCTTACTTATAAGCCCTTAACCAACAATGCCATTTTAAGAAAAGTAAGTGTTAAGTAAAAAATTGATACGTAATAATTAAAGAGCAGCAGTAAAATAACAGTAGCGAGGCTATATACAGGGGGTACCGGTACAGAGTCAATGTGCGGGGGCACAGGTTAGTCGAGGTAATTGAGGTAATATGTACATGTGGGTAGAGGTAAAGTGACTATGCATAGATAATAACCAGAGAGTAGCAGCAGCGTAAAAAGAGGGGGGTGGGGGGTACAATGCAAATAGTCCAGGTAGCCATTTGATTAGCTGTTCAGGAATCTTATGGCTTGGTGGTAGAAGCTGTTAAGAAGCCTTTTGGATGTAGATTTGGCGCTCCTGTACCGCTTGCCGTGCGGTAACAGAGAGAACAGTCTATGACTAGGGTGGCTGGAGTCTTTGGCTATTTTTAGGGCCTTCCTCTGACACCGCCTGGTATAGAGGTCCTGGATGGCAGGAAGCTTGGCCACAGTGATGTACTGGGCAGTACGCGCTACCCTCTGTAGTGCCTTGCGGTCGGAGTCCAAGCAGTTGCCATACCAGGTGGTGATGCAACCAGTCAGGATGCTCTCGATGGTGCAGCTGTAGAACTTTTTGAGGATCTGAGGACCCATGCCAAATCTTTTCAGTCTCCTGAGGAGGAATAGGCTTTGTCGTGCCCTCTTCACAACTGTCTTGGTGTGTTTGGACCATGATAGTTTGTTGGTGATGTGGACACCAAGGAACTTGAAGCTCTCAACCTGCTCCACTATAGCCCCGTCGATGAGAATGGGGGTGTGCTCGGTCCTCCTTTTCCTGTAGTCCACAATCATCTCCTTTGTCTTGATCACGTTGAAGGAGAGGTTGTTAACCTGGCATCACCTCCTCCCTATATGCTGTCTCATCGTTGTCGGTGATCAGGCCTACTACTGTTGTGTCGTCGGCAAACTTAATGATGATGTTGGAGTCGTGCTTGGCCTTGCGGTCATTGGTGAACAGGGAGCACAGGAGGGGACTGAGCACGCACCCCTGAGGCGCCCCCGTGTTGAGGATCAGCGTGGCAGATGTGTTGTTACCTACCCTTACCACCTGGGGGCGGCCCATCAGGAAGTCCAGGATCCAGTTGCAGAGGGAGGTGTTTAGTCCCAGGATCCTTAGCTTGGTGATGAGCTTTGAGGGCGCTATGGTGTTGAACGCTGAGCTGTAGTCAATGAATAGCATTCTCACATAGGTGTTCCTCTTGTCCAGGTGGGAAAGAGCAGTGTGGAGTGCAATAGAGATTACGTTATCTGTGGATCTGTTGGGGCGGTATGCAAATTGGAGTGGGTCTAAGGTTTGTGGGATTAGGTCTCTCTTTTCTAAAGCAACTTTCAGTAGTTCCCAGCACATAGTTTTCATGAAAATGGCCGGTTTGTTTTGGCCTATGGAAGATTGATTCTCTAGTGCTGCCGTTGTTTGACAAACACTAAGCAACTCAGACCACAAGTTACAGGAAGGAGGGAATCCCTATACCACTGAGAGATTGACAGTTGGCTTGGCTGGACGTGCGTGTTTTCCCTTCCTCCCTTAGCTTGAATAATTGATATTGAATTGATTTAAACTCATCCGATAAGTACTGCTTAGCTTTTTCAGCAGGGCACTTGGCTTTGGACGGTTAGTGGAAAAGTGTACACCAGGAAAAGTGGACACAACGTATATTTTTTTACTCCCTATAATTATTGTCTGCTGTTTTTCTACCTCAGTCAGCACTATACTAAAGCTTACATCCCCAAAAGCGACGGAAGGATGGATGCTGTAACATTTGAGACCACAGAAGAGGAGAGGAAGATTGTTTTTCACCGTGATTTACTGTATATCATCTTAAAGCCAAAGTCCTGAGACTGTGTTTCAACGTAAACAACAACCTTATATTTTGGGTCAGGATGGGCTAAGACAGTTGTAGGTCTACTAAGCTCATGAGGCATGTATAAGTCATATTCTTTCAGGATATTCTATTTAAGAAAGAAACAATAAGTATATCATTAATTGAAATGACCATTGAACAGGCAGAAAAATCCCGGATTGTTCCTTTAACACACAAGCAATATACACTACAACATTCTTCCTCCCTCACAGTGCACTGCACATAAATGCACTAATAGGCTACTTAGGCTACAGACATACGGTATGGGATAACTAGCTATCTTGATGAACGTGGACATTGTATAAAGGTTTAAATGTCAAGCTGTTTCCTATTCAATTCCCTTTGAATGGCCTTCTGGGAAATCTACAGAAGGCTTCTGGGAACTGCAATGTGTGTGATCGGGCCTCCTCATAAACACGAGTTAGTATGGAGACAGTAAGGACTCTGTCCCTGATGTGTGTTGTTATTTGATGTATGCCTTAAAGGGACATTAAGCAGTTGCTACATCAATTTTTGGACTTAAAAATTAATGATAGTGAGCTCCAAAAGTATTGGGACAATGACACGTGTTTTGTTGATTTGGCTCCGTACTCCATCACTTTGAATTTGAAATGATACAATGACTGTGAGGTTAAAGTGTAGACTGTCAGCTTTAATTTGAGGGTATTTTCATCCATATTGGGTAAACCGTCTAGAAATTATAGCACTTTTTGTACATATTCCCCCCATTTTAGGGGACCAAAAGCATTTGGACAAAATTACTTATGTGTATTAAAGTAGTAAAAAATTAAGTATTTGGTCCCATATTCATAGCATGCAATGACTACATCAAGATTTTGACAAATTTGTTGGATGCATTTGCTGTTTGTTTTGGTTGTGTTTCAGACTATTTTGTGCTCAATAGAAATGAATGGTAAATAATGTATTGTGTCATTTTGGAGTCACTTTTATTGTCAATAAGAATCTAATGTTTCTAAACACTTGTACATTAATGTGGATGTTACCATGGTTACAGATAATCCTGAATGAATCGTGAATAATGAGTGAGACGGTTACAGAGGCATAAATATCACCCCCCCCCCCCAAAAAAAAATGCTAACCTCCTCTGTTATTGTAATGGTGAGAGGTTAACATGTCTTGGGGGACTATCCGTAATCGTGGTAGCATCCACATCAACATAGAAGTGTTTAGAAACATACCATCAGAACCAAAATATAAGCTTGTTTTACTCAAAAGTTTGTAAACAAAGAAAATGTAAACAAACACTATATACCTTCAAAACATGGTTACAACTATGATGTTGATATCATGGATGGTCAGTCCTTGCATCCATAGCTCTGTCAATTAATTTGAGAGTGGTTGCATTCCTCCAGCCCCTCAGCTTTTTACAGAGACGGGGGCGGGGAATTAGCTTTGTTATCGTTTCTACTGCTGATTGCTCCTTTAAGGGCTTATCAGAGTCCAAAACGTGTACACGTCCACACAGCAGTGTTCTAGAATATTGAATCGTTGGCTTTCATACTTTTGGAATTCTCAGCGCTGCTCAAGCAATTTCTCCAGCTGTCAACACATTGAAATTAATAGAGGACGCGTACGCGGAGACGAGTTGGTTGGGAATTTTGGGGAGGTGCGCGTTTTGGCTGACGGCGGTCTCAGAGCCGCATAACTATGTCACAATGGGACGCCTGGGACTATCGCGGCTCTGCGTCTGTGGACTCTGAATTACGCTTTAGTGCCTGTGTTGTAGTAGTTTGCTGGTCAGTAAGCCTAGATAATGAGATAGTTTAGGGGTACATGTATCTTGTCATGATAGGAATACGTTTGGAAAGTAGTGGAATAGTCTATCCCATAGACTGTCCTGCCACTTTGTGTGTCACTGCTAGCTCAGTGTGAAGTCAGCTAGTCCGCCATTCTCATGGTAATGTAGGTCATTCCCGTTGCCTCCTTTTGTCCAGCCGCAGTTAACAAATTGACCTGACTACAGCTGTTTGACAACACTAAAGAGATATTAACTAACCACAACTCACTGTCATCATTTCACTCTGCATCAATCCACGTAGACATTGTGGGTGATTTTTGGGCAAGTGTCTTGTCATTATGTAGACAAGCTCAATTAGTCTGTGGACTCTCCTCTCCTCTTTTTTCTCTGTTCTGTTCTCTTAATTTCTTCTCTCCTCTTTCTCTATCCTTCTCTCCTCTCCTTCTCTATCCTCTTCACTGGCATACTGTCCCTCAACAATTGTACAGGCAATTAACATTCGCTAATAGCATTTCTTGGCTTCCGTTCAAAATGATGAAGTGTTAACTATATCTAAACACGTTAAGCCTTGAGGGAGAAGTGTTTGCAAGCTTTCCTGAGGTTCCATGGCTTACTCATGCTTGGTCTGACTGTGTCCCAAATGGAACCCTATTCCCTATAGAGTGCGCTACTTTTGACCAGACCCCATAGCACTTTACAGGGAATTGGGTGCCATTTGGGATACAGAATACTACTTCAACTGCTTTAGTGTTTGGGTCCTTCTCTGGAACGTTCTTTTGTTAGGGGAAGATTCCTTCGCTTTGAGAATGCTACTCGAGCTATTTGAACCTCAGTCAAGGAAAGTAGTGGATGTTTTATAAGGGGAGGGAAGGGGGTTAGAGGACAGGGGTAAGGGAGGATGTTTTATAAGGGGAGGGAAGGGGGTTAGAGGACAGGGGTAAGGGAGGATGTTTTATAAGGGGAGGGAAGGGGGTTAGAGGACAGGGGTAAGGGAGGATGTTTTATAAGGGGAGGGAAGGGGGTTAGAGGACAGGGGTAAGGGAGGATGTTTTATAAGGGGAGGGAAGGGGGTTAGAGGACAGGGGTAAGGGAGGATGTTTTATAAGGGGAGGGAAGGGGGTTAGAGGACAGGGGTAAGGGAGGGGTCCTCGATTGTCCGCGCTGTTGAAAGCAGCTGTGTGCTTTTTGTGCTCGGCCACTGCTCCATTGTTCAAACCTGCCATCCCAGAGGGAGCGATGAATACGGGATAGAGAGGGAGGGATGAATACGGGATAGAGAGGGAGGGATGAATACGGGATAGAGAGGGAGCGATGAATACGGGATAGAGAGGGAGGGAAAGAGAGAAAGAGAGAGAGGGTCTTAACAAGTGAAAGGATAGCAAACTTTTTTAAAGTGAAGAAATAAAGCCCTCTCCCTTTTTTACCTCAAGAATACGCCCATAAGAAGACATTTGAAAAGGAGAGAGAGAGCGAGAACTCTGTATGTTCTTGCCTTGAGAGAATTCAAATCCGTGTCTCTCACCCCTCCCCCTCTCCCCCCTCCATTCAAAAGCCTTCCTTCTCCCTGCAGGCTGCTTTCCCCGGAGCCCTGAAGAGATAGTTGTGTTCTATTGCTTTCCCCCTCTGCACGGAATAAGATAAGACAAGATCCTGGTTAGAAAGAAAAAGAAGAAGGAGAGAAAGAGAGGGAACGGGAGAGTGCAGCCACTCGGTGCAGCAACAGGTCCTCTCCTCTGCACACTGCACACTCACTGTCACAATGGGAGAGGCGTGAGTTCGAGAGAAAAAGAGAGAGAGAGCGAGAAAGGTGCGGACGGAGGAGAGTAATAGTGGAGTGCAGGGGGATCCTGACTCATTCACTCTGAAGGGAAGGAAGGAAAGGATTTGCTGCTAATCTTTCCATTGGCTGTCTCTCTCAGGTCAGTAGTACAGTACTATACATTCTGTGTGTGTGTGTGTATTCCTCTGGTTTATGTGTGTTCTCAGTCAGACAGGCTATAACAACAGCTACACCACTAGTGTGTGCCAACAGGAGTGTTCACAGCTCACTGCAGATAGTGTAGGGTCATCACTAGTTACCAAAGCCACAAAGTCATAATTCTGTCTAAACCCCGCCTATTTCTACAATTTATCATCTTAAAATATTATTTAAAATCTAACCTGAACCCTAACCTTATGCCTAACCCTAACCTTAAATTAAAACCAAAAAGCAAATTTTTGTTTTCATGAATTTTTGGGATAAAACGGTTGGTTGGAAAGCTTCGATATGTGCAGTTCTATGAATCAGATCAGAGAGGGTTTCCTAGTTACGTTTTTCAAATCTGAAATCATTCAATGGTGTGTAGGTGCCTATAAGCTGATGTAGACAAGCTTATGGGGCATTGAGCATGACTGGCTTTTGTCTGTTGTTGTTGGGACATGGTCCAAAGTATAAGAAGCTCATATATAGGGAGATGAACTCATTGTTTGGTCAGAACAGAATCCTATTTATGCTGCTTTAATGGATTAAATGAGAGTCCATAGGAAATACAATCTATAGGAAAGCTTTGTATTTCACCCTAAAGAGCAATTACCTTCACAAACACAGTGAAGTATAGACCTGTGAACTGGGAATGGTGTTGATGGGTCTGTGTACAACAGAGGTGCCGCCCATCCTCAAGTGTCAACGTGCTTAGTGTGTGGGTGTGGGTGTGTGTGGCCTTGTGGGTAGCTTTGGGGTGTGTGCCAGATTGATAACAACACACATCTATCTGACCTGCATGACAGAGTTATGCACTGAAGTTGTATAGGTTTAAAAGGTCAAAAGTACCAACAGTCCGTCCCAATACACTCACATCGCTCCCTTCCTAAGCTCCTTCAGGGGTGTGAGAGATTAGTTAGCGAAGCATCTAAGTTTAAGTGGAATTTGTCAAAGAGCATTTCTTGTCCTTTTCATAGGTTTTTGTTTACCCACAAAGTGCTTAAAGGTCCAATGCAGCTTTTTTGATCTCAATATCAAATAATTTCTGGGTAACAATGAAGTACCTTCACTGTGATTGTTAACAATTATAAACTGGGTGGCTTGAGCCCTGGATGCTGATTGGCTAAAAGCCGTGGTATATGAGACCGTATGCCACGGGTATGACAAAACATGTATTTTTACTGCTCTAATTATGTTTGTAACCAGTTTATAATAGCAATAAGGCACCTCTGGGGGTTTGTGGTATATTGGGCATATACCACACCCCCTTGTGTCTTATTGCTTAATTAAAATGGTCAAAAAGAAACAAATAGATTCTTAGCAAAATCTCAAGCAATAATTTTGCTACGACTGTCTGTGAGTGGTCTGAGGGGGGAGGGGGAAACTAGCTGTTATTGGCAGAGAGATCTCTTTCTTGTTGGTCTATTAACTAATTTACTGCCTGGTGATGCCACCAGGCAGGCCAAAACCCCTTCCCACCAAAACAGGCTGAAATTTCAGGCTGTCTTTTCAAAAAACTCTTACACTAAAAAGGCATTATCACCATTTTCACAATTTCACAGTATTATGGAAATATATATAAAACACAGGAAAATCATGTTTTTGACTGCACTGGGCCTTTAAGTGGGTGATTTAGATGGGGTGAAGTTAAAGTAACACACACACACAAAAACCCAATCGCTCTTTTCTTCTACTGGGTGTTGTTTTTTGAGGATCCACCATCTTTCATGGTTAGATAACGATCTGAGAAAACTACTGTGCTGCTTCACATGATTGGGTTTGGTGTGTGTGTGTGTGAGAGTGAGTGAGTGTGTGTGTGTGGGTACAGGATAGATGGGTAAAGTACGGTTCTAAAGGCATTAAAGATATTCTCCGGTACTTTTGTATACCTTAGTTCAGCCAGTAGTTCAGAAAGTAGCGCTCACAAGCCAAAATTGGTCCACGAAAATTGTGTACTACGTCACAAATGTGCAAATATGTGCACCACATCATTGCTCTCTCTCGCTCTACTGTGTGTGCGTCTTGCTAGCTGTCACTCAAATGGGCTGCTGAAGCTCATTGGCTGAAACTCGAATTGCTTGGGGTCTGGCCCACGTGGGGGTAAATGTAGGGAAAATAGCACCGCACAGCTTCCAGAAAACAGTCGCTTTCAAACTAGAGATTTCGTGGCTAATTGAGGTAAGACAGTAATTCTCCTCATAGATGATGCATGTATGAACTACACATTGACACATCCAGCCCAAAACGGGAGGTTTACAAAATACTTACTAGTCGCCAAAGTACCGAAGCATGTCTTTAAGTGTCAACCATCAGTCAAAGATACACTACATGACCAAAAGTATGTGGACACCTGCTTGTCGAACATCTCAATCCAAAATCATGGGCATTAATATGGAGTTGGTCCCCTTTTGCTTCTATAACAGCATCCACTCTTCTGGGAAGGCTTTCCACTAGATGTTGGAACGTTGCTGCGTGGACTTGCTTCTATTCAGCCACAAGCACATTAGTGAGGTCAGGCACTGATGTTGGGCGATTAGGCCTGGCTCGCAGTCGGCGTTCCAATTCATCCCAAAGGTGTTCGATGGGGTTGAGGTCAGGGCTCTGTGCAGGCCAGTCAAGTTCTTCCACACCGATCTCGACAAACCATTTCTGTATGGACCTCGCTTTGTGCACGGGGGCATTGTCATGCTGAAACCGGAAAGGGCCTTCCCCAATCTGTTGCCACAAAGTTGGAAGCACAGAATCGTTTAGAATGTCATTGTATGCTGTAGCGTTAAGATTTCCCTTCACTGGAACTAAGGGGCCTAGCCCGAACCATGAAAAACAGGCCCAGACCATTATTCCTCCTCCACCAAACATTACAGTAGGCACTATGCATTGGGGCAGGTAGCGTTGTCCTGGCATCCGCCAAACCGCCATCCGTCGGAGTACCAGATGGTGAAGCGTGATTCATCACTCCAGAGAACGTGTTTCCACTGCTTCAGAGTCCAATGGCGGCGACCTTTACACCACTCCAGCCGACGCTTGGCATTGCGCATGGTGAATGTCACTGAGCTCTTCAGTAAGGCCATTCTAATGTTTGTCTATGAAGATTGCATGGCTGTGTGCTCGATTTTATACACCTGTCAGCAACGGGTGTGGCTGAAATAGCCGAATCCACTAATTTGAAGGGGTGTCCACATACTTTTGTATATATAGTGTATATTAAGGTTGGATTATTTGGGGTTATTATGATGGGAAGTTATTTCAACTGATTCTAGAGGCATGGTCACTGGTTAGTTGGTATTACTGAGGTAGATAACTGGAAAGTTGCTCCGTTGAATGATTTATTCGTGTAATTATATCCTTATTAAGAAGAGAGGTAGCACTCAGTGTCCGAGACGAGACAGAGGCATATATAGATTTTGTTCAAGGTCCAAGAGGACAGAAATAGTTTGATTGTCAGTGCGACTGTGATCTTTTGACAAGCCTATCAAGTCTGAGACACCATAACAGACATGCTGTCAAGAGGAATCAGGTGTTCTTGTCAAGTACCTCGATGTCTCGTCTTAAATGACTGAGCTTGATTGGTTTGTTTCTCTGAGACACCTGCGCTTCATCAGGGCAGTGCACACACACACACACGTACATACAAACCTACACAGACATATACACACGTACACAGACAAACACCGATTGCTGCCCACCCCTTCCCTCAACCCCACACTCACCACTTGTATGAAAGTGAAGGGGTGTACCAGAATAGAATATAACTAGGCCTATTTTATCCACTAGCAGAGGTAAGCAGTCACCAAACACAATCTCTCGGTACATCTATGCCAGTACAGGCAGTGACTCTGTCCTTGACAAAGGCAGGTCTGAATAGATACTGCACATTTTAGTTACGGTACAGGCTACATAATACAGCTCAATAGCTATTAATGGGCAGTGCTGGGATTCAGAGGTCACTGTAGTGTTCTAAAGCAGATTTTTGCCGATGCGGTGAAAGATATTGGTTTGGAGTCATGAGAGGTAAAGGGAGTCAAGATGACACCCCAGACTATGTTTACGGTTGGTGTGATTGTGAGGTCTACATGTCCCTTAGTAATCAACTCAATGCCAATGCAGCTATGTATGAGAAGAGTCCCCTTCATAACCCAACTAGGACGGCAGTGAGAAGTTACACTATGTAATGATTCTGATGTACAGCTAGTGGATACGGAACGTGTGTTGGATCTGAACCATAGCTCTGTGAGGAAACGCAATGCTGACCAATGGACCTTGTCTTGACCAGAACGGTCTACAAAAGGATTGGACAGAGTTAGACCTCCACAGAGTTCATTCTGTGACTTGCACCTGTGAGGCGGGTGCGGTCGGTTGACTTGCGGTTAAGGTCCCTCAGGAGTAGCCGGTGGTCAGAGGGAAAACTAACCTCCCTGCCAGGAGACTGTCACAAAAACAGCCAGTCCAGACCAGACCAGCCAGGCACACCCACTGCTGTGTGTAAATCTAACTGACATCTCACTGAGAGGAGAGAGAGCAAGACTCCTGTTGACTGCATCAGAACCAGACCTGGGTCCAACCAGTATATACTGTATACTTTCAAATACTTTGAGAATTTGCTTTAGCCTGACCTGGAGTGCCAAATGGGCGGGTTTTAAAATCAAATAATCCAAATAAATGTCACATGCGCCGAATACAACAGGTATAGGCCTTACCGCGAAATGCTTACTTACAAGCCCTTAACCAACAATGCAGTTTTAAGAAAATAGAGTTAAGAAAATATTTACTAAATAAACTAAAGTAAAAAAAGTTACACAATAAAATAACATGGGGCTATTCCATTGGTTCAAGTGCGCCAGGCAAGCGCAATCAAAACCCAGCCAAATTATTTGAAAGCGACAAATACCATTTAAACCCAGATCAGTGAAGTGCTTTCTGCCAAAGAGAAGCCATTCCTCCTCCTTCTATTTCAAGTTTCTGACATGGGAACAGTCTGAGGTTCCCAGAAACATCTGTAAAGGGAAACTACCTATGAGTGAATCAGTCTACGACGTCAACAGAGGAGTATGTCTGACATCAATGGAGGGGGAAATAGAGGATTAGTTTACCAGTCTCAATGGGGACATCAGCTAGTTCATGTACGCACGCAAGCACGCACGCACACACACCGGGGATATCAGACTAAACTAACCCCATTTACCAGAATCAAAACAAACATCACCATAGCCACTCACAGCTTTATCATCAAGAATCCAATGTATTCAGAATATGTTTCTATACCCACATAACTTTCCAGTGAACAAATACGAGGTATAAGTTTGAATGTGAACCATATGAGGAGTTGAGAACACCTGAGTCCCGGCCCAAAGTCACCTGTCCTATTGTCACAACTCACTCTTTAGCCTCTCTGGGTGGATGGAGGGCCCTGTCTGCCCAAATACGTTTGGGTTAGTTTAGTGTAGAACTGCTAAATACTCTATCATATACTCAATTGAAAATGTGCAGGAAAATGTTGTCTTCGACCGTCCAGATCTTGACGTGACATCTCCCTACCTTTCTCTCCAAATGCTTCCCCAAAACAAACCGTTTACGCTATGGAGTTGATGGCTTTACATACAAAGACACACGCACATGCACACACATAACCACACACCACAATATACAGTGTGTGTGTATTTTTTTCTCGATAGCAAAATGAAGTACAGCTGACACGGACAGCTGGTAGCCATGCTGTTGAGTGACATAATCACAGACCAGCCAGCCAGCTGATTTAAACACACACACACACACACACACACACACACACAGCGGTACTATTACATATACCTGGGTGATTTGTAACATTAGGGGGGAAGAGTAACAGCCTTCTCTGGGCCTATAAACCACCCCTTTCCCTCACTCAATCCGTCACACACACACACACACACACACACACACACACACACGCCCACTCCCCTACTCCCTAAAGTAGAAACATAGGGAGAGGAAGTTGGAGGGACATTCAGAGCCATCAGGGAGAGATACTAGCAGCACAATACTTCACTATCAAAGAACACAATGTTCCCTTCTCTCTGTCTCCCTGAGTCTATACATGGGGGTTGATGGGGTCAGTGAGTCTCTCCCTGAGTCTTTACATGGGCGTTGATGGGGTCTGTGAGTCTCTCCCTGAGTCTTTACATGGGGGTTGATGGGGTCAGTGAGTCTCTCCCTGAGTCTTTACATGGGGGTTGATGGGGTCAGTGAGTCTCTCCCTGAGTCTTTACATGGGGGTTGATGGGGTAATTGAGTCTTTTGGAGTGATTTAGATTTTAGAACATTATTAAACTACTACATTTCACGCTCCCACAGTGGGTCGCAAGAAGTCACACATTCTATAGAGTAGTCATATGCATTCTATAACCTATGACCTATGGTAGTTGGCCATCCAGAGAGAGACGAGAGTATTTTAAAACAATATCACATCCTTGACTCAAGGGCACACTTTGTGGGGAATTTGAGTTGGATACAACTGAAAAATCAGGGAGGGGAGATCTAGATTGACGGCAACTGCAAATCTCTCAGCTTAAGGTGATAATGGAACTATTCTCTTCAAGGGCAATATTCAAAACTCATGCCCCAAAACCACCAGAGAACTGCCAAGAATGGCAAAAATGAAGCCCAAACAACCTGCTGCAAGGTCATTCTTTATTGCTTTTCAAGGGAGCAGCTTAAACAAATATTAGAGAAAATTTCAGAGTAAATTTCAGTGTTTGAAAGGATTGCATTAGAGATGCCGTCACTGTGGCAGCGAACGCCATGGAAACAGGATACGTATGACTGATTTACGATTGGTCTAGGGACAGAGCAGGCAGTCAATCTGCATTTTTCTGAGTCCAAATAGCACCACGTAATCTAGCCAAACAAGACTTTGAGCTAAAACTATAAAATCTGCTACGAGCTTCTCAACAGTGGCCACTTTTCAACACTTTATCAGATGAATCATGTCTGAGCTGAGCTTGTATTAAAGTTGGGCCTTACGGACAAAAATCCATATTGCGATAAATTGCCTGAATTGATGCGATAACAATAACGTTTTTTTTGTATTCTTTTAAACTACTAATACTAGTTTGTAGCCATCAATTGTCCCATTTACAATCACCCATATTAACAAACTTATTTCATTTCAAACTTCACATTTCTATAGTATAGGCTACTTATCGTAATGAACGTTATTAGTAAAATGCCTGCGATAAGGGATCGGTATGGTCGGTGTCGAACATTTTCTGTTTATCATCCCAGCTCTAGCTTGTAGACTTGGCCACGTCTGGATGGATGTGCTATTTTGGTGTGACGGAGACACAGTGGTTGTGGGAAGGAGACTAGGTGGCCTCTAACCTGTCAAGGGTTGACGTTGTTGATTGGGTGAAGAAATGGCCACTTTAGTTACAGTACATCAACAAGCCTGGAAGAACACAGGAGGTGGTTTGTGTGTGTGTGCACATTTGTTGTGAGTGCATGCGTGTGTGAGCATGAGGTGTGTGTGTGTGTGTGTTTCTGTCTGTGTTTGTGGGTGAGAGGTTGAGGAGTGGGTGGGCAGTGATGGTAGAGGATACAGGAAGAAGGAGAATGATATTACTTTACTCTGGTCCTGGCCTTGTGAGTTCATGGATAACAATGGATATTCCATTTCCACATCTGTACACACACACATACACACACACACACACACACGCTGGGGACCTCTTGGAATCCAGAACCCAGCCCCTTCATTTTTCTGGAGTCAGAAAAGGATGACCTCACCAGGGCTTGGAGTGATGTTATGGCAAATATTGACTCTACCTCTCAGAGCTGGTGCACATATGCTGGGGATTACATGGTCTGCTAATTTCCTCCTCTCTTTTTCTCATTCTGTATCTCTCTGCCTCTCTTTCTTTCTCTCTTTCTCTCTCTCTCTGCCTCTCTCACTACCTTTGTTCTCTCTGTATCGCTTGTCGTCTCTCTCTCTCTCGCTCTCTCGCTCTCTCGCTCTCTCTCTCTCTCTCTCTCTCTCTCTCTCTCTCTCTCTCTCTCTCTGTATTCTCTCTCTCTCTCTGTATCTCTCTCTCTCTCTCTCTCTCTCTCTCTCTCTCTCTCTCTCTCTCTCTCTCTCTCTCTCTGTATCTCTCTCTCTCTCTCTCTCTCTCTCTGTATCTCTCTCTTGCTCTCTCTCTTCTAGACTATTAACTAAAACCTGGATCTCATCTATGATGTGTGAAGTCATACTGGGGTTCCTTCACTTTGTAAGTGGTAATGTGTGTTGAGCTGAGTGAGAAACCATATCAAGGGTCCCACCCCTCATATCATGGGAATCGCATCAGGGCGGAACCACACAGATCTCAATGCTTGAACTTGAATATTTGAATGAGGTTAATATGGTAGAGAGTTCAGTCGTATGGATCAAGGAATGGCTAGGGAATTTGAAGAGGGATGGGGAATTTGATATCAACTACTAGGGAATCTTCTGTTGCTGTCCCCAACTCAACTCAAACCCTCAACCCATAACGTATACTGGGGCTGCACATCTGCTGAGACTGCTAGAGAGATTGTCTCCCTAGGCTTGAGATGGTCCTGTTTTACCAGGGCTTTATTTGTAGTGTTTGGAGAGCTCCTGTTTTCAGATCAGATCTTTGAGGAAATGAAGATGAGGTATGTGGAAGAAAGAATGCGAGTTGCGTGAGACATAGAAGGATGTGAGAGAGATATTGAACGGATACAAAGATGGAGAGATGGAAGAAGGATGGGAAGGGAAAGAGAGAGGAATCCAGAGGGATATATAACAATAGCAGGACACTGATGTCACTCAGAAAGCTATTGTGCAGATGAAGATGGAGAGATCGAAAAAAAGATATTGAGAGAGGGATATTGGATTGTAGGGCTGGGAGTTGCCAGGGACCTCACAGTGAAATATTATCACCATACTTAGGTGCCGATACTCACTTATTGCGATTCTCATGATTCTATATGTATTGCGATTCGATACTGTGATTTTATTGCGCTGTGATGTTCCAAGCATATTGCTCACTATATGTCTGCTGCATGACAAAACGAGGTGAGCAGTCATGGAAATAAAAGTGCTGAAAACAAATTAGCTCCATATTTAAAAAGAAGATGGAGATTTGGTGCAGGAACAGCCAACTAGCGCAAAAATAATGTTGTGATATTGTCAAAACTATATGATGCGATATACCATCAGAAATAATATCCCGATATGTAACTGTATTGATTTTTCCCCCATCACTATTGGATTGATGTTAAACTATTGCATGTAGCCTATCCCACAGATACCTTATGACTATCCCGCCCAACAGCCAGGGGAGAAAGTCCGTTTTCATTCAGAGATTTGGATTAAGGCTGTTGTGGATTATAAACACTTTAAGCCTTTCCATAACACACACACACAAACACACACAGACACAGGGACTTACACACGCACATACACACTCCGATAAGTAAGCAACCGAGCAACCGTCTGTTCTCAGCCACATGTTGGACTGAAAAAAAAACTCACAACTAGAAGTAGTCGATGGGTGGCAGCAAGCCAAAGCACATCCAGAGTCTCAGTTGGGTTGTTGGCTTTAGCCGATACATCCATCTTCTGCTGGGGCTGGGGGAGTTTAGGGGGAGTTGTGTAGGACCCACACCCTAAGGCCTGGCTCTTGTTCTGGGCCACAGCTCCCCAAGAAACCTGCCTCCTGGAATCCAGATGGGGTTTTGGAGAGGGAGTTTGTGGGTCTGGGTGGGTGCACGTGCATACCTGATGTATCGGTTTCCATTGGCAAAAGCTGGAGACGAGTCCCATAGTGCAAGTGAGGGACCGAAAGGAAAGGAGGATAGAGAGAGAGAGGGGCTTGGAGGGAGGGAGGGAGGGAGGGAGGGAGGGAGGGAGGGAGGGAGGGGAAGAGAGAGAGAGGCTTGGAGGGAGGGAGGGAGGGAGGGAGGGAGGGGGAAGAGAGAGAGAGGCTTGGAGGGAGGGAAGAGAGAGAGGCTTGGAGGGAGGGAGGGATGGAGGGGAAGAGGGAGGGAGGGAGGGAGGGAGGGAGGGAGGGAGGGAGGGAGGGAGGGGAAGAGAGAGAGTCCCAAACAACACCACGGAGGAGCTGGGAAGCCTAATCATTTATTCAGCGAGCCTTATGGGTGTTCCCTCTCCTCTCTGTTGTCCCCTCTCTTCTGTAGCATCTGAGAGGGTTGTCATTTGTTGTAATCTAAACATTTATCAAGAGAACCTGATGGTTCCCTCGCTCTCTCCACTCTGCACTGCAGGTATCTCTAAAGAGTAGGCTACATACTGTTGAGGTTTTTGAGTGTCCCTCTACTTTCAGTGCATCCTCTTTTAAAGAGCACAATAGAATGTTTCAGTGGGTCAATAGGTCTCAGATCAAAGGGTTCTGGTTATTCGTTGGGGAGATCCACCGTACAGATGTTTGTTTTAGGATTGACCTTTTCTGTTAAATTTCATTTTTGCGCCGTGTGTAAATAAATAAATAAATGGGAAATCTTATTCACCAGAGCTCTTGAAGTTCAAGTTTTAGAACACCTACTCATTCAAGGGTTTTTCTTTATTTTTACTATTTTCTACATTGTAGAGTAGAAGACATCAAAACTATGAAATAACTCATATGGAATCCTGTAGTAACCAAGAAAGTGTTAAACAAATCAAAATATGTTTTATATTTGAGATTCTTCAAAGTAGCCACCCTTTGCCTTGATGACAGCTTTGCACACTCTTGGCATTCTCTCAACCAGCTTCACCTGGAATAAATAAATAAATAAAACACCTGGAATGCTTTTCCAACAGTCTTGAAGGCGTTCCCACATATGCTGAGCACTTGTTGGCTGCTTTTCCTTCACTCTGCGGTCCGACTCATCCCAAACCATCTCAATTTGGTTGAGGTCGGGGGATTGTGGAGGCCAGGTCATCTGATGCAGCACTCCATCACTCTCCTTCTTGGTGAAATAGCCCTTACACAGCCTGTTGAAAAACAAATGATAGTCCCACTAAGACCAAACCAGATGGGATGGCGTATCGCTGCAGAATGCTGTGGTAGCCATGCTTGTTAGGTGTGCCTTGAATTCAAAATAAATCACAGACGTCAACAGCAAAGCACACCCACACCATAACAGCTCCACCTCCATGCTTTACGGTGGGAAATACACATGTGGAGATCATCCGTTCACCCACACTGCGTCTCACAAAGACACGGCGGTTGGAACCAAAAATTTGGATTCCAGAGCAAAGGATACATTTCCACCGGTCTAATGTCCATTGCTCATGTTTCTTGGCCCAAGCAAGTCTCTTCTTCTTATTGGTGTCCTTTAGTAGTGGTTTCTTTGCAGCAACTCAACCATGAAGGCCTGATTCACACAGTCTCCTCTGAACAGTTGATGTTGAGATGTGTCTGTTACTTGAACTCTGTGAAGCATTTATTTGGGCAGCAATTTCTGAGGCTGGTAACTCTAATTAATTTATCCTCTGCAGCAAAGGTAACTCTGGGTCTTCCATTCCTGTGGCGGTCCCCATGAGAGCCAGTTTCATCATAGCGCTTGATGGTTTTTGCGACTGCACTTGAAGAAACTTTCAAAGTTCTTGAAATGTTCCGTATTGACTGACCTTCATGTCTTAAAGTAATGATGGACTGTCGTTTCTCTTTGCTTATTTGAGCTGTTCTTGCCATAATATGGACTTGGTCTAGTGTATATTGGGTTATATTGGGCTATATTGGGTTATAATGGGTTATATTGGGCTATATTGGGTTATCACAGTAAGGTCTATTGGTTATTACATCCCTATGTCCCCGTCTCGTCTCAAGCTAATGGCTGTCTTCAAGTGGTGTGTGACAGCAGTCACTCAAGCGATTCATTGCTCTCCGTCAACCCTCAACACAGCACTTAAAAATACTTGATCTTCTCTCAGGTCATGCCTATGTCATGATGTACCTGTGTGTCTCAGTTAGTTATGAGTCATCCCTAAGGGCTTTGACCTTTGACCTGCTGCCTGGCCTGTCATCAAAGCTCTCAAGCCCTTACAGTCCCTAATCTCCACTTCGTGTCATCCCCCTAGACTGGAGCACTAACCCATAGCCCTCTAAAGACAGGAGTACTAATCCATAGCCCTCTAAAGATTAGAGCACTAATCCATAGCCCTATAAAGATTATAGCACTAACCATAGCCCTATAAAGACTGGAGCACTAACCCATAGCCCTTTAGACTGGCGCACTAACCCATAACCCTTTAGACTAGAGCACTAACCCATAGCCCTCTAAAGATTAGGGCACTAACCATAGCCCTATAAAGATTAGAGCACTAATCCATAGCCCTATAAAGACTAGAGCACTAACCATAGCCCTTTAGACTAGAGCACTAACCCATAGCCCTCTAAAGACTAGAGCACTAATCCATAACCCATAGCCCTCTAAAGACAGGAGTACTAATCCATAGCCCTCTAAAGACAGGAATACTAATCCATAGCCCTCTAAAGACTAGAGCACTAACCCATAGCCCTTTAAAGACAGGAGTACTAACCCATAGCCCTTTAAAGACAGGAGTACTAATCCATAGCCCTCTAAAGATTAGAGCACTAATCCATAGCCCTCTAAAGATTAGAGCACTAACCATAGCCCTCTAAAGATTAGAGCACTAATCCATAGGCCTATCAAGACTAGAGCACTAACCCATAGCCCTCTAAAGATTAGAGCACTAACCCATAGCCCTTTAGACTAGAGCACTAACCATAGCCCTCTAAAGACTAGAGCACTAATCCATAACCCATAGCCCTCTAAAGACAGGAGTACTAATCCATAGCCCTCTAAAGCAAGGAGTACTAACCCATAGCCCTCTAAAGACAGGGGTACTAATCCATAGCCCTCTAAAGACTAGAGCACTAACCCATAGCCCTCTAAAGATTAGAGCACTAACCATAGCCCTCTAAAGATTAGAGCACTAATCCATAGCCCTATAAAGACTAGAGCACTAACCATAGCCATTTAGACTGGCGCACTAACCCATAACCCTTTAGACTAGAGCACTAACCCATAGCCCTCTAAAGATTAGAGCACTAACCATAGCCCTCTAAAGATTAGAGCACTAATCCATAGCCCTATAAAGACTAGAGCACTAACCCATATCCCTCTAAAGACTAGAGCACTAATCCATAACCCATAGCCCTCTAAAGACAGGAGTACTAACCCATAGCCCTTTAAAAACAGGAGTACTAATCCATAGCCCTCTAAAGATTAGAGCACTAATCCATAGCCCTCTAAAGATTAGAGCACTAACCATAGCCCTCTAAAGATTAGAGCACTAATCCATAGCCCTATAAAGACTAGAGCACTAACCATAGCCCTCTAAAGATTAGAGCACTAACCCATAGCCCTTTAGACTAGAGCACTAACCCATAGCCCTCTAAAGACTAGAGCACTAATCCATAACCCATAGCCCTCTAAAGACAGGAGTACTAATCCATAGCCTTCTAAAGACTAGAGCACTAACCCATAGCCCTCTAAAGATTAGAGCACTAACCATAGCCCTATAAAGACTGGAGCACTAACCCATAGCCATTTAGACTGGCGCACTAACCCATAACCCTTTAGACTAGAGCACTAACCCATAGCCCTCTAAAGATTAGAGCACTAACCATAGCCCTCTAAAGATTAGAGCACTAATCCATAGCCCTATAAAGACTAGAGCACTAACCATAGCCCTTTAGACTAGAGCACTAACCCATATCCCTCTAAAGACTAGAGCACTAATCCATAACCCATAGCCCTCTAAAGACAGGAGTACTAACCCATAGCCCTTTAAAAACAGGAGTACTAATCCATAGCCCTCTAAAGATTAGAGCACTAATCCATAGCCCTCTAAAGATTAGAGCACTAACCATAGCCCTCTAAAGATTAGAGCACTAATCCATAGCCCTATAAAGACTAGAGCACTAACCATAGCCCTCTAAAGATTAGAGCACTAACCCATAGCCCTTTAGACTAGAGCACTAACCCATAGCCCTCTAAAGACTAGAGCACTAATCCATAACCCATAGCCCTCTAAAGACAGGAGTACTAATCCATAGCCCTCTAAAGATAGGAGTACTAACCCATAGCCCTTTAAAGACTAGAGCACTAACCATAACCCATAGCCCTCTAAAGACAGGAGTACTAATCCATAGCCCTCTAAAGCAAGGAGTACTAACCCATAGCCCTCTAAAGACAGGAGTACTAATCCATAGCCCTCTAAAGATTAGAGCACTAACCATAGCCCTATAAAGACTGGAGCACTAACCCATAGCCCTTTAGACTGGCGCACTAACCCATAACCCTTTAGACTAGAGCACTAACCCATAGCCCTCTAAAGATTAGAGCACTAACCATAGCCCTCTAAAGATTAGAGCACTAATCCATAGCCCTATAAAGACTAGAGCACTAACCATAGCCCTTTAGACTAGAGCACTAACCCATAGCCCTCTAAAGACTAGAGCACTAATCCATAACCCATAGCCCTCTAAAGACAGGAGTACTAATCCATAGCCCTCTAAAGATAGGAGTACTAACCCATAGCCCTTTAAAGACTAGAGCACTAATCCATAACCCATAGCCCTCTAAAGACAGGAGTACTAATCCATAGCCCTCTAAAGCAAGGAGTACTAACCCATAGCCCTCTAAAGACAGGAGTACTAATCCATAGCCCTCTAAAGATTAGAGCACTAACCCATAGCCCTCTAAAGATTAGAGCACTAACCATAGCCCTATAAAGACTGGAGCACTAACCCATAGCCCTTTAGACTGGCGCACTAACCCATAACCCTTTAGACTAGAGCACTAACCCATAGCCCTCTAAAGATTAGAGCACTAACCATAGCCCTCTAAAGATTAGAGCACTAATCCATAGCCCTATAAAGACTAGAGCACTAACCATAGCCCTTTAGACTAGAGCACTAACCCATAGCCCTCTAAAGACTAGAGCACTAATCCATAACCCATAGCCCTCTAAAGACAGGAGTACTAATCCATAGCCCTCTAAAGACAGGAGTACTAATCCATAGCCCTCTAAAGACTAGAGCACTAACCCATAGCCCTATAAAGACTGGAGCACTAACCCATAGCCCTCTAAAGATTAGAGCACTAACCCGTAGCCCTCTAAAGACTGGAGCACTAACCCATAGCCCTCAAAAGACGAGAGAGAGAGAGAGAGAGAGAGAGAGAGAGATTATTTTTCTCCTTCGTCTGGTCATTAGTGATGTCATTTAGTGGGCCACTGTGTTGACCTAGCAGCACGGTGTGTGTGTTGACCTAGAACAATTAATCTCCGTACTAAGCACTTTTCATACCAATTATTCATCAATACTGTATGAAAAGACTATCTGTTCACTGTTTATCAGTGAAACAACAAGCCTGTTGTCTGTCTGTCCCACTTAACTCCTCAGCTAGCCCCAGCTCTTGGAGCACAAGGGAATCATCCGCTAGGCTAGGTGTTGCTGCTGAGCTTGAAGAGCGCCTTACATTCAGGCCCTTTGACTGTCTTTTGATGCCGCCATATTGAAGACTGTCTGACCATGTGACTTGGCGCTTGACTGCAGAGATTTCACTTTCCTTTCAAGGTTCATTATCGCCAAGAATGAGTCGGCGGCGGCGTCATCGGAAGTCCTGCTTCCGAGCCTTTTCCGAGTTTTGGCAGGTAAAAGCCGGGACAGAGGGTTATGGAAGTCATTAACATTCCGGAGGGCGAACACACAGACACACCACAAACATGTGGACACTTGTTTATTTCTCCGCGTGCGGGGGCGGGACCATGCCGGAATTTTGCACTGTCTGTCCTTCACTGAGAGAAGAGAAGGTGGAGTGAGGGGATGGGGTGGGAGGGGAGGGGAGGGAGGGGGTGGGAGGGGAGGGAGGGGGTGAGCGAGTGAGTGCAGACACCCCTGTAACGAAAACAATACAAAGGGGCGGACAAATGAACGCTGTGGGCTCAGTGAAGCATAAGGGAAGTGGATTAGAGATGGATGGATTGACACAGAGAACTGGAGGCCAAAGAGGGAGAGATGAAGAGGGGGAGGGAGGCATAGAGGGAGGGTTGGGAGGAGACATGGGGGGGGTGTAATTGACATGGCATATGGACCAGAAGATCAACTTTCAGTCCTCAGTAAAGCCACTGTCCAGATTGTTGAATGCATGTGTGGTACTACACTGGATGTAAGAATCTCTTCTTGAGGGGAGAAATCTTCTTCTGCTTTTTCAGCACTGGTCGTTCCAGCCAAAGCTGATCCCCTTTCTCTGCAAAAACAGTATCTGACCAGCCAACTTCAGTATCTGATTTTCACCTCCTGGAAATCTGTTGTATCCAATAAATCGTCATGGTCTACACACACACACACACACACACACACACACACACACAGGCCATAATTCCACGTTCGGGTCCCCAAAATGTGGAAATATCCCATTCCTCCTCCAGCTCTCTGTCCCAGTATTCCCTCCTATGGCTTTGGTGGGCGTAGTGATCTGTAAACCAGAGAGGAGCGTGGGTCGTGGCTCGGACATGAAAGAAACCTCTTGAATTACCCCGGAGACCTGATACAGTGAAGTAGTGCCGAGTGGCTGCTGATCTCTAGAATGATAGGCCTTGATGAGGCCTTGGGAGGGAGGAACTGAAGGATTGCTGGCACCTCTCTCTCACACTCCCTTTCATCTCTCTCTCTCTCTCTCTCTCCCTTTTTCTCTCTCTCTCACGCTCCCTTTCTAACTCTCTCACACTCCTTTTCTCTCTCTCTTTTTCTCTCTCACACACTCTCTCTCTCTCGCTCTATCGTTTCACCAGCAATCACTTGTAAACTGAGTTACCCGCTGCCTCGCCTTCAAAGAATCTCTACACCCTCAGTCTCAGAGAGTGATGACTGCCACACACACACACACACGTAACCATATGGCTGGGCACAGGGCTCTGTTTCTTCTCTCCTCTTTCTACTTTCTTTCCATCTCTCACTCTCTCTGTTTATCAGATATCCACTAATAATGATAACTAGATCCTATGGACAGAGGGAGAGATGGATGGAGGGACAGAGGGGGATGAGAGGGTGTTGTCAGTTGAAGAGAGGGAGAGAGAGAGAGATGGGTGTTCTGGAATGTCCGTGCATAGCTGAAGTATCGATTTACACAGCTGAAAAACGGATCAGATGATTCCTTACAGTCTCTGGCTATTCACAGTGAGTCCTCACTAAAGTGCTTATCTATGATCAGTTTAGCCTTTTAGAGCATAATGAATAGGACTATATGGACAGAGGGGACTGGATCCTAGATCAACACTCCTACTGTGAGATGTTTTGTTAATATAGGCCCAGACTAACTATTCCTTTAGGCCCATTCTGACCCCAGGGTCTGTCTCTGTCTGCTGTGTTCTGTTCACCCTCTCTCTCTCTCGCTCTCTCGTCTCTCTCTCTCTCTCTCTCTCTCTCTCTCTCTCTCTCTCTCTCTCTCTCTCTCTCTCTCTCTCTCTCTCTCTCTCTCTCTCTCTCTCTCTCTCTCTCTCTCTCTCTCTCTCTCTCTCTCTCTGCTCTCTCTCCTCTTCCTCTCTCCTTCACTCAATTCAATTCAAATCAAAAGGCTTTATTTTCATGGGAACCAATACCTGATGGAATAGAAAATAAACAAAAGGGAAATAAACAATGGAAACATTGGTAAACATTACACTTACAAAAGGTTTAAAAGAATATAGACATTTCAAGTGTTATATGATTGGTTGTGTACAGTGTTGTAACAATGTGCAAGTAGTTGAAGTATAAAAGGGAAAATAAATAAACAGATCAAAACAGGTCACAAATCTTGCTGCTGTGATTGCACCCTGCTGTATTTCGCCTAACAGATATGGGAGTTTATCAAAGTTTGATTTGTTTTCAAATTCTTTGGGGGTTTGTGTGATCTGTGGGAAATATGTGTCTCTAATGTGGTCATACATTTGGCAGGATGTTAGGAAGTGTAGCTCAATTTCCACCTCATTTTGTGGGCAGTGGGCACATAGCCTCCCTCGATAAGAAGGCTATGCTCACTGAGTCTGTACATAGTCAAGGATTTTCTTAATTTAAGGTCAGTCACAGTGGTCAGGTATTCTGCCACTGTGAACTCTCTCTCTCTTTCTCTCCCACTCTCTCATTCCCCCTCTGTCTCTCATTCTCTCTCTCTGTCTTTCTCTCTCCCCCGCTCTCTCTCCTCTCTCTCTCTCTCTCTCTCTCGCTTTCTCTTTCTCTCTCTCGCTTTCTCTCTCTCTCTCTCTCTCTCTCTCTCTCTCTCTCTCTCTCTCTCTCTCTCTCTCTCTCTCTCTCTCCCCCTCTCTCTCTCCCCCTCTCTCTCTGCTCTCTCTTTCTGCTCTCAGCTCCTCTGTTTGATCACACTGATTGAAACTGACACTGGAGTAGAGAGCTGGGGGGTAGGTTGTCGGTTCACCTGGCGCTACAAATCGCTGGCTAATTGAGATGTAACTCGAACCTACAGTCCCTCTCTCCCTCTTCTACTTTTTTCTTTCTGCTCTGAGTAGATGTGAACAGACGTTTCCCTCAGGATCAGCTTACTCCTCGCCCTAACCTTAACCATTAAGGGAAAGAGAACCCCAAACTGACATTGTGGAGGGGTCAACTTCATTCTCCTCTGCACCTCAGACCCAACTAGTTGATCCCCGAACCAGGGGCGTACAAGTTGAGTTGAGTTGAGTTGAGTTGACTGGACTAGCCTTGGCTATCATTCGTCGTGACATTTACGCAGTACTCTGTAACTACATGCATGCAGGAGATGACTTCAATAAATAAGAAATCTTTGAGTCATCTTAATCTTACTTTGTGTGTGTGTGTGTGTGCGTGTCAAGAAATCTAATCCTTGACATTCAAAAGATAATTCCCCCAGGGATGGAGATTTTTACAGTACATCTTAGGCACCTGTCATTGGAAGGTCATTGTATTCTCTGGTATGTGCTCTGCCGTTTTCTGTGACAATGGCGCGTGTCGCAGTCACACTGACTGCAAGGCAAGGATACCATCACTGGCTGGGACCTTCTGACACAAACATGCGCACACACATATATATACACACACACACTCACAAACACATACACACACACAAACACACACACATTGGATAACTTACCCTTACAGACACATTCTTCAGAGTACATGACAACTCTGAGCCTTACAGCAATCTGGCACCAAGTCCAATAAGCAGATAGTGAGCTCTATTAGCTAGGTTTATGAAAAACAATCATATCTTTGGAAACTGATGCCCCTTGAGTATAGCTCCAGGCTAGCACATAGACCTAAGCCACATCCCTCATTTTAGTTATTGAAACATTTCTCTGCTGCCACAACGCCTGGTCTTCTTGTCTCATTCTGTCTTCCATCGCATTTTACATTTTACATTTTAGTCATTTAGCAGACGCTCTTATCCAGAGCGACTTACAGTTAGTGAATACATTTTTTTTTTTTTATATACTTGCCCCCCGTGGGAATCAAACCCACAACCCTGGCATTGCAAACGCCATGCTCTATCAACTGAGCTACATCCCTGCCGGCCATTCCCTCCCCTACCCTGGACGACGCTGGGCCAATTGTGCGCCGCCCATGAGTCTCCCGGTCGCGGCCGGCTGCGACAGAGCCTGGATTCGAACCAGGATCTCTAGTGGCACAGTTAGCACTGCGATGCAGTGCCTTAGACCACTGCGCCACTCAGGAGTCTCGCCAGGGGTGCATTCACTAGGAACCAAACAGAAACAGGGAGGGACCTACCCTCGTTTTCGTTGCAAACCGTCTTCCTTTACAAAACGTTTTGCTACAGTTTGTTACGGTGTGCGACTAATGAATACACCCTAGGCTATGCTCTTTAAAGTGACTCTGAGTCGCATGACACAGTGAACATAGACTTACTGTAGATAGACAGTTATTGCATCATTGCTTTTAGGCACTAGAGTCCTCTATCTACCTCTATGGGTACTACTCAGGAAAGGAAAGGATCTAAGGAACAATGAGTTAATTAACAGAACACACCACTGACCTTTGGATGTCCTTCATGCTCTTCCTGAAATAGTGGGTGTGTGAGGAAACAACTGCTTGTAAGGGGGCACTTTGACCCAATGGATTGTATGGGCGTACACACAAGCGAGATGAGTGTGTGATGCCATGAGTAGGGGAGGTCATTCACAGCTTTGAAACACCATGAAGAGCCGAGGAATTTGTATCATTGAAAGTAAGATGTCTTTGCTCCACTCCTTCTCTCAGTGGGGGAGTGAGTGAGTGATTGAGTGAGTGAGTGAGTGAGTGAGAGAGAGAGAGAGAGTGTGTGAAACCGTGAAACCGTGGGCTAGGCCAACACTCAGAGCTCAGCCATGGTGGTCCAATTATAAAGAACTGTTGTAGAGAGAAATCCCTGTTCTATTAGCTTGGTATGAGAGTGAAATAGACTGATAATTACATGCTGTTATTAGGCTAATTGTCATTCCTATGTTAATCCACCAAGGCTTTACTAATGAAAACTGCAGCAATATTTAGTCTTGTCTGTGTTGTAATACATTATTATGATAATGGGTTATTTTCCCAGATTAAGTGTTTATTGTGAGAACAAACATTAGTCATGTTTAGAATAATACTGGGCTCAATTGTTAACTTTGTTGAGGATGGACACACACACTGCGTCTCAGTATAAAAGTGACTCCTGGCTCAGAGCCCTGTGTCCCCCAGCGGGGCCTCACATCCTAACAGGAAGCTGTGTCTTTTCTCTTCCTCTCAATTAGTTTCTTCTCCACTCATTCAGGCTGCCGCTTCACACACAGAGAGAGAGAGAGCGAGAGAGAGAGCGAGAGAGCGAGAGAGAGAGAGAGAGAGAGAGAGAGAGAGAGAGAGAGAGAGAGAGAGAGAGAGAGAGAGAGAGAGAGAGAGAGAGAGAGAGAGAGAGAGAGAGAGAGAGAGAGAGAGAGAGAGAGAGAGAGAGAGAGAGAGAGAGAGAGAGAGAGAGAGAGAGAGAGAGAGAGAGAGAGAGAGAGAGAGAGAGAGAGAGAGAGAGAGAGAGAGAGAGAGAGAGAGAGAGAGAGAGAGAGAGAGAGAGAGAGAGAGAGAGAGAGAGAGAGAGAGAGAGAGAGAGAGAGAGAGAGAGAGAGAGAGAGAGAGAGAGAGAGAGAGAGAGACTTATCAACCAGCAGAGAGAGAGAGAGAGAGAGAGAGAGAGAGAGACTTATCAACCAGCAGTGTGAGTTGCCTAACCAATATAACTCTTACAGAGACCCTACTCTTAACCTATTGGACTATTAAGGCCAAATAAAACGAAACACCAGCATTGCTTCGCGTAGATGCGACAACAATAGACTTGCTTTCTAAATTGAAGTGCATAATGCTTTTGGCGGTGTTGACGCTCACGGCCCGTCTGTTTTCTGTCATTTACTACCGTGCTTTCTAATTCCAGTGTGAACACGCTGCTTTGTGTTTCCTTTGATTTGGCCTTTAGGAGTTAAAAAGCTCAACTGGAACTGGACCAACTCTCATGATGGGCCGGCTGTATTACACCAACATTGTCGCAGTCTAGTAGGAGCTGTCTAGTGTCCACTCCACAGCATCACTCTCCCTGGGTCTCATACAGACCAGGCTTTCACTACAAACTGTCCCTCAATACTGTCTCCTCAATGCCAGGATTCATCGCTACCAACCATGTCCTTGGAAATATTCACTACACACACACACACACGCTGCCAAGCAGCAGTCAATGGCTGCTGACAGGGCATCGCCATGGAAGTCCCTCAGCGGGCTGTTCAGCTAGATGCCTGACCTTTTGGGTGACAGTGTCCGTTCAACATTCATAACCGGGTGTTTCCGTGGTGATGGATGCTTTGTATTGATAAGCGTCTCACTCTCCCCCCGGCCCCCCAGGGGCCGTTTCTCTTCTCTCTTCTGACAGTGTGTCAGAGAGCAGTCACAGAGAGAAGGGGTCAGTCAGCAGACTATGGTGTATTGATACGTCTCTGAGCCATACACTACTGGTGACTGGGTCTATGATGAATATGTGTGTTCTCTCTTCAGACAGTGTGTCAGAGAGCAGTCAGAGAGATGAAGAGAGAGAGGTCAGCTGACTGTGTTTGAGAGATGAGTTGGTTTCCCTTGTCAGTTTCCTGTGCTGGTTCTGTCGTTCTGCGATGCCCTCTACATCAAAAGGAGGTTGACTTGACCCCTGACCTCACATCAGTGACAATGACAAAGTGTCCTTTTTTCCACTGGTGTCAGACTGGTGGACATGGTGAATGGATGTTATGGAAAGACTTTGGGTCAACACCTGCACCACTGTGGATTCTATTACAATGGCACAACCTGTAGTCCGGGCAGTAGGTGGCTTCTCTCTCTAGATACTTTGTAGTGTCTTTTGTGAGTTTGGGGTTTGATGTACTTGCTCAGAACCACCAACCAACACCAACGTCCCAAATGAAATACCGAAGGCCTAAATGCCAGGATCCTTGTTGTTGAACGTGGGCGTAATGTTGTTACCCACACATGGCCTTCCTACTCCCACTATAACCAGCCCAGTTCTTTTCTCTGACTTTGATACCACCACAGGTTTATTGTCGGTGTCACCACTCAAAGTCTTCAAAGTGGAGAGGGGATTTGAAACAGAATGAAGAGTCTTGGGTTTTGTCACTACAAACTGTCAGAGTCCTGACACCCAAACTGACCCTCAATACTGTCTCCAATGCCAGGATTCATCACTACCAACCATGTCATTTGAATGATTCACTACACAAAAACACACACGACACCACCAAGTAACATGTCAATGGCTGTTGACAGGGCGTCGGGGCATCGCTAGATGCCTGGCCTTGTGGGGGACAGTGTCCGTTTAACGTCCGTTTCCGGATGTTTCCGTGGTGATGGATGCTTTGTATTGATAAGCGTCTCACTCTCCCCCCGGCCCCCCAGGGGTCCGTTTCTCTTCTCTCTTCAGACAGTGTGTCAGAGAGCAGTCACAGAGAGAAGGGGTCAGGCAGCACACTGGTGTATTGATAAGAGTCTCTCTCTGGGCCATGAGCTACTGGTGACTGGGTCTGTGGGGATGGTGGTGGCAGGAAGCAGAATGTATGTGTTCTCTCTTCTGGCAGTGTGTCAGAGTGCAGACAGAGAGTTGGAGAGAGGTTAGCTGACTGTGTTTGAGAAATGAGTTTGTTTCATTGGTCAGTTTCCCATGCTGGGTCTGTCGTTCTGCGATGCCCTCTACATCAAAAGGAGGTTGACTTGACCCCTGACCTCACATCAGTGACAATGACAAAGTGTCCTTTTTTCCACTGGTGTCAGACGGGTGGACATGGTGAATGGATGTTATGGAAAGACTTTGGGTCAACACCTGCACCACTGTGGATTCTATTACAATGGCACAACCAGTAGTCCAGGCAGTAGGTGGCTTCTCTCTCTAGATACTTTGTAGTGTCTTTTGTGAGTTTGGGGTTTGATGTACTTGCTCAGAACCACCAACCAACAACAATGTCCTAAATGAAATACAGAAGGCCTAAATGCCAGGATCCTTGTTGTTGAACGTGGGCGTAATGTTGTTACCCACACATGGCCTTCCTACTCCCACTATAACCAGCCCAGTTCTTTTCTCTGACTTTGATACCACCACAGGTTTATTGTCGGTGTCACCACTCAAAGTGGAGAGGGGATTTGAAACAGAATGAAGAGTCTTGGGTTTTGTCTAGCTGCTGTGTCAGGACTTTGGCCAGAGTGCAGCCTAAACTCTAAAGACACTAAAGGCTTATGGGATAGCGCTAGTTAGGGAAAAGAGGAGAAGCAGCGGTAGGTTTGACCTTATTCCCAGAGTCCACCTCTTCTTTAGATTGGGTCCTTTCATGTGACACACCACTCCAATGGAACCAGATCAGGGTCATGATCAGGGTCGTTTTCTTTGGACCCTTTTACTTAGATAAAAAAAAGTCTCATTGTCTAGACCTTTCTCATTTGAGACTTTTTTAAGCATTTAAACGTGAGTAGGAGAAGGTGGTCTCTTTCATGTTTTTTTTTCTTCTAACCTTTGATGAAAAACAAGAGTCATTAGCTTCTTCTTTAGTTCTTCCAACTTGGACATAGTGTTTAGTTCATACACAATACAAAGGTTATAACAGTTCAGTATAAATCTGTTTGGCCCTTTATAGCAGACAGTAAGTGTTTGCATATGGTCTGTAGTTTCTTGACGAGTGTTATCTTTCCAAACGTCTCTTCTGCTTTATGAATGAATGTGATCTGTAGCGTAGCTAAATTAAACCATATGTTGCTTAGAGGAATCCCCTGTGATGTCTCCATCTATCCCCGTCTCTCTCTCTTTCTCTCCATCCCTCGTTCTCTTACTCTTTGTTTGTCTCTCTTTCTCTCTCTCTCTCTCTCTCTCTCTCTCTCTCTCTCTCTCTCTCTCTCTCTCTCTCTCTCTCTCTCTCTGTCTCTGTCTCTGTCTCTCTCTCTCTCTGACTGTCTCTCTCTGGTCCTGGGGTGTGGTGGCCACAGTATGCATACAGTGTTTGTTTTGGGTTGCTATGGAGATCATCATGTGGGGGTGCCTTTGGGGTGAGGTGGGGGGGGTGTCATGCGGACTGCCATGTGTGAGAAAGAGCACTGCCTCCTGTAGTGTTACATTACATCATCGACACACACACACACACACACACACACACACACGCACACACACCAACATATCAAAAACGTCTGTTTCCTTGGATTGTGGAATAGAGACACACACACTCCCCCTTTTCAAATTGACCTCATTCTCTCTTTTAGTCCAACTAACTTGTCCATAGTTAAGTCAGTCACAAGGTATGTGGTTAGCAAAACAACGAACTTGTCCATAGTTAAGTCAGTCACAAGGTATGTGGTTAGCAAAACAACTAACTTGTCCATAGTTAAGTCAGTCACAAGGTATGTGGGTAGCAAAACAACTAACTTGTCCATAGTTAAGTCAGTCACAAGGTATGTGGGTAGCAAAACAACTAACTTGTCCATAGTTAAGTCAGTCACAAGGTATGTGGGTAGCAAAACAGGACACAACTGCATTGGTTTGACAATGTGGAAGTTAATTTCCTTCTGAATGCTTTCACTCATACACATACAATACAATCATATAATCAGATTTGATTAGTCTGAATGGAGCTCTTGGCTTCGATGTGTCTCAAAGTCTGTTTCCTCATGTCTGTTTCCCGAGAATAGCGGAGGATGAACCTAGGGTCATGTGAAGGTCAGTCAGAGATTGTGTTCATTTCAAAATGTTTTTAAATCTTGAAATAGTCTACAGGTGTTGCATGATTAGAGGGTTAATATATGTTTATCTGGTGTGTACAGTGAGGGGAAAAAAGTATTTGATCCCCTGCTGATTTTGTACATTTGCCCACTGACAAAGAAATGATCGGTCTATAATTTTAATGGTAGGTTTATTTGAACAGTGAGAGACAGAATAACAACAAAAAAATCCAGAAAAACGCATGTCAAAAATGTTATAAATTGATTTGCATTTTAATGAGGGAAATAAGTATTTGACCCCCTCTCAATCAGAAAGATTTCTGGCTCCCAGGTGTCTTTTATATAGGTAACGAGCTGAGATTAGGTCTCAGTTTGTTACCTGTATAAAAGACACCTGTCCACAGAAGCAATCAATCAGATTCCAAACTCTCCACCATGGCCAAGATCAAAGAGCTCTCCAAGGATGTCAGGGACAAGATTGTAGACCTGCGCAAGGCTGGAATGGGCTACAAGACCATCGCCAAGTAGCTTGGTGAGAAGGTGACAACAGTTGGTGCGATTATTCGCAAATGGAAGAAACACAAAAGAACTGTCAATCTCCCTCGGCCTGGGGCTCCATGCAAGATCTCACCTCGTGGATTTGCAATGATCATGAGAATAGTGAGGAATCAGCCCAGAACTACACGGGAGGATCTTGTCAATGATCTCAAGGCAGCTGGGACCATAGTCACCAAGAAAACAATTGGTAACACACTACGCCGTGAAGGACTGAAATCCTGCAGCGCCCGCAAGGTCCCCCTGCTCAAGAAAGCACATATATAGGCCCGTCTGAAGTTTGCCAATGAACATCTGAATGATTCAGAGGAGAACTGGGTGAAAGTGTTGTGGTCAGATGAGACCAAAATCGAGCTCTTTGCCATCAACTCAACTCGCCGTGTTTGGAGGAGGAGGAATGCTGCCTATGACCCCAAGAACACCATCCCCATCATCAAACATGGAGGTGGAAACATTATGCTTTGGGGGTGTTTTTCTGCTAAGGGGACAGGACAACTTCACCGCATCAAAGGGACGATGGACGGGGCCATGTACCGTCAAATCTTGGGTGAGAACCTCCTTCCCTCAGCAAGGGCATTGAAAATGGGTCGTGGATGGGTATTCCAGCATGACAATGACCCAAAGCACACGGCCAAGGCAACAAAGGAGTTGCTCAAGAAGAAGCACATTAAGGTCCTGGAGTGGCCTAGCCATTCTCCAGACCTTAATCCCATAGAAAATCTGTGGAGGGAGCTGAAGGTTCGAGTTGCCAAACGTCACCCTTGAAACCTTAATGACTTGGAGAAGATCTGGAAAGAGGAGTGGGACAAAATCCCTCCGGAGATGTGTGCAAACCTGGTGGCCAACTACAAGAAACGTCTGACCTCTGTGATTGCCAACAAGGGTTTTGCCACCAAGTACTAAATCATGTTTTGCAGAGGGGTCATATACTTATTTCCCTCATTGAAATGCAAATTAATTTATAAAAATTTTGACATGCGTTTTTCTGGATTTTTTGGTTGTTATTCTGTCTCTCACTGTTCAAATAAACCTACCATTAAAATTATAGACTGATCATGTCTTTGTCAGTGGGCAAACGTACAAAATCAGCAGGGGATCACATACTTTTTTCCCTCACTGTAGCTAAGTCAGGAAAGTAGCCTTGACAGGATGTGTAACTTCTAGTACACATTATTTTGTGGTAAACATTTTCAGAAGAGAGCCTGTGACAGGAGACTAGGGTAGGGTAGGGTAGGAGTAGGGTAGAGGAGAGTAGGAGTAGGGTAAAGCAGGGTAGGAGTAGGTTAGAGTAGGAGTAGAGTAGGGTAGGAGTAGGATTAGAGTAGGGTAACAAAAAGGATAGTACTTAGATATGACATTCTAAAGTTCTCCTTGACTCCATTATTTGTTTTATTTATTTAACCTTTATTTTGACAGGGAGTCATGCTGAGACCAAGGCCTCTTTTTGGGACGAGCCCTGTAATTACAAAAAATATACACATCAATGCACTACGAAAAGCACAACAGAGATACAAAACACAATCATAGAAAACAAACACATTCTTCAGTAAAAAGGTTCATGCAACCAAGGGTTCTGAAATTCTTTCCATTCCATTCCTAGAATGCCTTGTGGGTTAGTTATGTCCTCGACAGTGAAATGCTTCATTTGACAAGCAGGATTTAGGGGAATAGAAGATGATGTCTCTGAGTGTTAAATTGACATACTTATTATAGACAGTCATTTTAGTTCTACCATGTGATTTGGGTGCCGGTCGGTTGTCGGTTTTCCACAAAGTCCTTTTTGTAATTGAGACTTTAGCGATAATTTCCTGCCCCAGATGGTTCCTCCAATGTGTGTGTGTGTGATAGAGAGGAGGGTTGTTGACGTCGATAGTTGTTGATTTTGTGCTAAGAGGAAGATTATTTCATAACTGCCTAAAAATAGAACATATGTAGCCTAGATGACTAGCTAATCCATCACTCCAGATTGAGGAGACATGAAATCTGAAAATCCGGAAGGCTATGCCCTAGATTAGAAAGTCTGCTCTGCAATTCATTCAACATCACGCATTATTTTGTTTTGGTTCTAAACCAACCTCTGTCCTCATCACAGTCCTGTACTGCACAGTGCACGTTAGACTATTCCATACATACGTTTGCAGCAGAAACACAGTCCATCTGCCAGTGTAAACCTAAACCCAGCCTTCTCCCTCTAGTCTAGACAGTCTCTGCTCTGCTCCTCTCTATGGCAGACCAGGGACACCTGCACCAGGGACACCTGCACCAGGGACACCTGCACCATGGCCCACGGTGCAGTAGAGTAGAAACATTTGCCTTGTAAATAAACTGCTAACTGAGGCCGAGGCAACGTTCCAAATGCAACCACATTCCCTACATAGTGCACTACTTTTGACCACGGCCCACTGGGCTCTGGTCAAAAGTAGTGCACTATGTAGGGTATAGGGTGCCATTTGGGACACAGCCTGGCAGACTAGAGCCCCTGGAGGCATGGAGCTGCATACTGCACCACAGCTACAGCCACTACAGGCACCCCTCCAGATTCCTTTAGCCCAGATCGCTGCATCTCAACCAGGGGTCTGGTTTCCCATCTGGGCCCCTCTCGCAGCCCAGGGAGTGTCGGAATAGCACCATCACTGGCTGAGTCACTGGATGTCGGGAGTTGTTATGTGCAGTAGACTGCAGTGCATAGGATTGCTAGGTTCATATACATATGAAGTTTTAAAAAAACTGCTAAACAAATCAAAACCTGTGATTGGCTTGGCCTTTCAGGGCTGTTTCTTGGAGTAGTTTCCCACTGGGCACAGACATCATTTCAACGTCTAGTTTTGATTTACATTTGGTTGAGTTGTCAACAAATGTGAATTCAACTTAAAATCAACAAAAAATGTCACAATGTCATTGGATTTAGATTACAAGTTGAATGAAAATAATACATAATTCCCTTACTTTGATGACTTTTTGCAAATCAAATCCAATCAGTCATCACATTGATTATAATTTTTTAAGATGTGAAACAACGTTGATTCAACCAGTTTTTGTCCATTTGGTTGTGTGTTCCATGGCTGAATGTTGCTTTGTAGCAGAACTCCTTTGCCATGACAACCACACACTAGTCAGCCAAGGTAGAGAGACTGGCAACCAGGCTTGTTTCTACCCAGGAGCTAAGGCCACTGTTTAGAATAACAACCAGGCTTGTTTCTACCCAGGACCTAAGGCCACTGTTCTGTGAAGCTAGAGCCTCAGGGAGGTACATACGGTAGCACTTAGCCAGAGTGGATCTGTGGAGAGGTTGTTTTTGTTTACGTGGTTAAAGCAACAGGAGTTTGTAAAAAAAAGATTGTATTGGTCTGTCATTACCAAGCATGATTATAGGAGTGATTAGCTGTGTGTGTGTATGTATGTATGTATGCATGTGTGTGTGTGTGGTTTCTTGGAAAGCTTCCACTTCCACTCTCATTATCCTTAATTACACTGATTGACATTATTGCACCTCTCACTTCCCTTCGTGATGTTTCAGTGGTACCATCCTTATCAACAGATAATAACTGATTCACTGTTCTATCGGTTACAACACACACACACACCATGTTGATTACATAACTCTTAGCACCAGTAACTATTATTATCCAGGATCTTGATAAGAGAGAGAAGCACCACAAACACCATATGAATTGCTTGTTGCTGATTCAGCTTCATGTTGTGGTTGTGATTCAACGTGTCTGTTGGCCCACGCACGCACACACACGCACACACACACACACACCCGCACACACACACACAGACACACACACACACACACACACACACACACACACACACACACACACACACACACACACACACACACACCCGCACACACACACACACACACACACACACACACACACCCGCACACACACATACAATGTTATAGGGTCGCTGCCTGACGCAGCCTAGTTCTACACTGCTTTCATATTGAACAATGGCCTTCCGTGTGTCAGATAAAAGGAAATGAAAGAATGCGATGCCCTCCTTTTGACGTCTCTGATGGCTGGTGGGAATCTGGCCTACAAAGCACATGTTGTCTTTGGTAGTTTATGTGCTACTGTACCTTCATTGAGTCTCAACTTTTATCTTTGGGACTTTTATATTTTGATTGAAGTGCTCTTCCTGTCGATGTCAAAACCTGTAGCTTAGTATTTTGTTTGTTCCTAACTTCTAAGAGCCAGTCTTCTGAGAGCCGATGACAAAGATGTTTTATTCCAAACCTCTCTCTCTCTCTCTCTCTCTCTCTCTCTCTCTCTCTGTCTCTCTCTCTCTCTGTCTCTCTCTCTCTCTGTCTCTCTCTCTCTCTGTCTCTCTCTCTCTCTGTCTGTCTGTCTCTCTCTGTCTCTCTCTCTGTCTCTCTCTCTCTCTCTCTCTCTCTCTCTCTCTCTCTCTCTCTCTCTCTCTCTGTGTATCTCTCCCTCTCCCTGTCCCCGCTATCTCTCCCTGTCCCCCGTTATCGCTCCCCCTCTCTCTCTCTCTGTATCTCTTTCTTTCTCTCTGTATCTCTTTCTTTCTCTCTGTATCTCTCTCTCTCTCTCTCTCTCTCTCTCTCTCTCTCTCTCTCTCTCTCTCTCTCTCTCTCTCTCTCTCTCTCTCTCTCTCTCTCTCTCTCTCTCTCTCTCTCTCTCTCTCTCTCTCTCTCTCTCTCTCTCTCTCTCTCTCTCTCTCTCTCTCTCTCTCTCTCTCTCTCCACTATGAGCAACATAGAGCCCAAGTCAAGGGTGGATCATTCCTATTCCAGCAACATACTCTTCTCTCTCCCTGTAGACACTGGTCCATTACATGGTCAATTAGAGTAAATACAATTTATCTCTGTGGAAACCACAGAGTCAGTGATTATTGTGAGTTCGCTCCCTCGGTTGCGCTGTGCTGTCTTGATGATGCTAGGCATGAGTATGATTTGGGATCAAATCGGTCTGTTTGTGTGTCTGTTCCTTCACAAAACCATCCCTACAGGGCGGGTTGAGATCCGACCGATACGTGTTGTACACACATGGAATGCTTTGATTGCTCTCCATTGATAGCGTTGTGGTGCAACCAGGTACCAGTGCTTTGTTTGAAATCAACCCGTGGCTGATAGCCCCAACACTCAATACACAGAGCAGACAGAAACAACCCGTGGCTGATAGCCCCAACACTCAATACAAAGAGCAGACAGAAACAACCCGTGGCTGATAGCCCCAACACTCAATACACAGAGCAGACAGAAACAACCCGTGGCTGATAGCCCCAACACTCAATACAAAGAGCAGACAGAAACAACCCGTGGCTGATAGCCCCAACACTCAATACACAGAGCAGACAGAAACAACCCGTGGCTGATAGCCCCAACACTCAATACACAGAGCAGACAGAAACAACCCGTGACTGATAGCCCCAACACTCAATACACAGAGCAGACAGAAACAACCCGTGGCTGATAGCCCCAATACTCAATACACAGAGCAGACAGAAACAACCCGTGGCTGATAGCCCCAACACTCAATACACAGAGCAGACAGAAACAACCCGTGGCTGATAGCCCCAACACTCAATACACAGAGCAGACAGAATCAACCCGTGGCTGATAGCCCCAACACTCAATACACAGAGCAGACAGAAACAACCCGTGGCTGATAGCCCCAACACTCAATACACAGAGCAGACAGAAACAACCAGTGGCTGATAGCCCCAACACTCAATACACAGAGCAGACAGAAACAACCCGTGGCTGATAGCCCCAACACTCAATACACAGAGCAGACAGAAACACAGTATCATAATACACCATGAATGAACAGCTGCTGACTGGTTTACCCCAGGTAACAACATGACAGTAATGAATTGGGACCTGACCTTAAATATATATATATATATACTATAAGTGCCTAAGAGTCATAAAGATGCATTGAAATAATGTTACTGAGTTTAGATGCAAGACCCCAACTCATAGCTGGCACTCTCATGCACTGAGGCAAGGAAATGGAATTGTGTTCTGTCATGATGGGTAGGACCCAGAGTTTTGTGTTCAGTCATTATTGGTACAGACCAGTGTTTTCTGATGGGTAGGACCCAGAGTTATGTGTTCAGTCATTATGGGTAGGGCCCAGAGGTTTTCCTGGTCAAGTCATGTAGCAGAAAAAAATATTGGCTCTAGTCAGAATACATGCCCTGTATATTTGACTAAGCTTGAATGATTGAAAGATTACAAAGGTAAAGTCAATATTTCCACTGTAACCTGTTCCACTTTTTCATAGTTCATACAGTAGGCTCTACAGTATTGGAGAGGTAGTCTTCCATGGCTCTGTCCCCTGCACTCCCCCTGCACTCGGTTCATGTCAAGTTCAAGATCAACCTAGTCAACTTGACCCAGAGTAATACCTCTCATCTCTTGGCCCAGTTAACTACGACAGAACGGCTACAACTCTGATTGTTTTGGAGTGTTTGAACCCGTTCCAAAACCTTGTTTTGTCCTCGTCAACAAACACTTACACGCACACACCATCTCCATCCACATCAACACAGGAAGAAGATGGAGTAACCAATCGCTGAGTAAACACAGCAGGACCACTCTGTCTTTTCTTTTCCTCCTCCTCTCCATTATCTCTCTACTCTGACTCCCTCATTCTCTCCATTATCTCTCTACTCTGTCTCCCTCATTCTCTCCATTATCTCTCTACTATGTCTCCCTCATTTTCTCCATTATCTCTCTACTATGTCTCCCTCGTTCTTGCCATTATCTCTCTACTGTCTCCCTCGTTCTCTCCATTATCTCTCCTCTATGTCTCCCTCGTTCTCTCCATTATCTCTTCACTCTGCCTCCCTCCTCCTCTCCATTATCTCTTGATTCTATCCCTCCTCTCCATTATCTCTCCACTATGCCTCTATCCTCTCCATTATCTCTCCACTCTGTCTCCCTCCTTCACTCCATTATCTCTCCACTCTGTCTCCCTCCTTTCCATGATCTCTCCTCTCTGTCTCCCTCCTCTCCATTATCTCGCCACTCTGTCTCCCTCATTCTCTCCATTATCTCTCCACTCTGCCTCTATCCTCTCCATTATCTCTCCACTCTGTCTCCCTCCTTCACTCCATTATCTCTCCTCTCTGTCTCCCTCCTCTCCATTATCGTGCCACTCTGTCTCCCTCATTCTCTCCATTATCTCTCCACTGTCTCCCTCCTCCTCTCCATTATCTCTCCACTCTGTCTCCCTCCTTCACTCCATTATCTCTCCTCTCTGTCTCCCTCCTCTCCATTATCGCGCCACTCTGTCTCCCTCATTCTCTCCATTATCTCTCCACTGTCTCCCTCCTCCTCTCCATTATCTCTCCACTCAATCCCTCATGCTCTCCATTATCTCTCCGCTCTGTATCCCTCCTTCACTCCATTATCTCTCCGCTCTGTATCCCTCATTCTCTCCATTATCTCTCCGCTCTGTCTCCCTTCTCCTCTCCATTATCTCTCCACTCTGTCTCCCTCCTTCACACCATTATCTCACCACTCTCTCCCTCATTCTTTCCATTATCTCCACTCTATCCCTCCTCTCCATTATCTCTCCACTCAGTCTCCCTCCTTCACTCCATTATCTCTCCACTCTGTCTCCCTCCTCTCCACGATCTCTCCTTTCTGTCTCCTTCATTTCTCCATTATCTCTCCCCTCTGTTTCCCTCATTCTCTCCATTATCTCTCCACTCTATCCATCCTCTTCTCCATTATCTCTCCACTCTATCCCTCCTCTCCATTATTTCTCCACTCTGTCTCCCTCCTTCACTCCATTATCTCTCCACTCTGTCTCCCTCCTCTCCATGATCTCTCCTTTCTGTCTCCCTCATTCTCTCCATTATCTCTCCACTCTGTCTCCTTCATTCTCTCCATTATCTCTCCACTCTGTTTCCCTCCTCCTCTCCATTATCTATCCACTATATCCATCCTCTTCTCCATTATCTCTCCACTCTATCCCTCCTCTCCATTATTTCTCCACTCTGTCTCCCTTTCACTACATTATCTCTCCACTCTATCCATCCTCCTCTCCATTATCTCTCCACTCTGTCTCCCTCCTCTCCATGATCTCTCCACTCCGTCTCCATTATCTCTCCACTCTGTCTCCCTCCTCTCCATTATCTCTCCACTCTGTCTCCCTCCTCTCCATTATCTCTCCACTCTGTCACCCTCCTCCTCTCCATTATCTCTCCACTCTGTCACCCTCCTCCTCTCCATTATCTCTCCACTCTGTCTCCCTCCTCTCCATTATCTCTCCACTCCTACTCCCTCCTCTCCATTATCTCTCCACTCTGTCGCCCTCCTCCTCTCCATTATCTCTCCACTCTGTCTCCCTCCTCCTCTCCATTATCTCTCCACTCTGTCTCCCTCCTCTCCATTATCTCTCCACTCCTACTCCCTCCTCTCCATTATCTCTCCACTCTGTCACCCTCCTCCTCTCCATTATCTCTCCACTCTGTCGCCCTCCTTCTGTCTAGGAAATGTGTTGTGTGTGTGTTGTGTGTGTGTGTGTGTGTGTGTGTTGTGTCTGTGTGTGTGTGTGTGTGTGTGTGTGTGTGTGTGTGTGTGTGTGTGTGTGTGTGTGTGTGTGTGTGTGTGTGTGTGTGTGTGTGTTTACTAGTGTTATAACACACACAGCTGAACAGACACTGACTGCATTGTTCAGACTGAGTGTCCCAGGAAATGAACCCGAACATAGTCACCCTGCGTTAAACATTACCCTGACATTACTGTAAAACACACACACATATATACAGTATATTCATGCTACACACACACATCACAGCTGCTGCTATCAGACTCTTATTTAGTATTGCTAATACTGCACCATTGAAACACTTGCCCCCCAACCCCCCCTGCCCTGATGCAGGTGGAAATATTGGACTATAAATTGTGCCTTCCTTTATTATATTTATGCTAAAATATTTATTATATTCTACTGAGACATTTACTTCGTATTCTTATCTTTTATAATTTCTTATTGTTGTTGCATTGTCAAAGTCATTTAGTTGGACGGTGTATCCTGTACATATGACTAATAAAACTTGAAACTTGAAACACACACGCACACATACACACACCCTGACAGCATTACCCTCTACCCTGAAACATTTACCCTAAGCATTTTTTTTACCCCTTGAACATGGATTAGTGGGGTACTTAGTATCGCTGTCCTAGAAATATAAACCTAGACAGGCTGTTCAGTAGTGTGTTAATACAGGCGTGGCAGCTCTGGGGGTGTGTTCTCTATGTCATGATGACATAATGCTCTGGTGTGTTCAGGCCTGTAGAGGTACAGAATGCTAGCCTGGAATCCAAACTAAATATTGCCATCTTTCACTATGGTTTAAGTTTATGGATGTACAGAAGCGGTAGTAAAACAGAGCAATATTCAGTTCAGAGTCCAGGTTAATAGATTACAGGTGGGGGGAGAAGGTTTCTAGCCTGGTTGCCAGATATGTCCTATCTCTGTTAGTTAATCCTCCTACTGACCCCTATGACACTACATTATCTCTGTTAGTTAGTCCTCCTCCTACTGACCCCTATGACACTACACTATCTCTGTTAGTTAGTCCTCCTACTGACCCCTATGACACTACATTATCTCTGTTAGTTAGTCCTCCTCCTACTGACCCCTATGACACTACACTATCTCTGTTAGTTAGTCCTCCTCCTACTGACCCCTATGACACTACACTATCTCTGTTAGTTAGTCCTCCTCCTACTGACCCCTATGACACTACACTATCTCTGTTAGTTAGTCCTCATACTGACCCCTATGACACTACACTATCTCTGTTAGTTAGTCCTCATACTGACCCCTATGACACTACACTATCTCTGTTATTTAGTCCTCCTACTGACCCCTATGACACTACACTATCTCTGTTATTTAGTCCTCCTACTGACCCCTATGACACTACACTATCTCTGTTAGTTAGTCCTCCTCCTACTGACCCCTATAGCACTAAATTATATCTGTTAGTTAGTCCTCCTCCTACTGACCCCTATAGCACTACATTATCTCTGTTAGTCCTCCTACTGACCCCTATGACACTACACTATCTCTGTTAGTTAGTCCTCTTCCTACTGACCCCTATAGCACTAAATTATATCTGTTAGTTAGTCCTCCTCCTACTGACCCCTATAGCACTACATTATCTCTGTTAGTTAGTCCTCCTACTGACCCCTAGGACACTACACGGACGATAACACACCATAACACAACACAGAGACACAGGAAGCCAGCCAGGCCTACAGTACCTACTGGTGTTCGTTTACCGTAAACCGTTTTATCAGCGTTCTGTCAGTGTTCCCATCTAAACGCTTCTGGGAAACAGGAGAAGGGGTACGTCGTTGTTCTCTCGATGATGCAGGGGGAGAGGAATGCAAACACTTGACCTCATGTTGGGGCCCTGTTGGAAAAACAATATGGCCGCCGATCTGAACCAGACCTCAAAGGAGTTGGGTGGTTTGGGAAAGACAACTCATTCAGTTCTAATGGCTTTAGTTTAGAGAGGAGACCCATCCAGGGTCAGATAGAATCGGTTATTTGCGCAATTGTTATTTTGACTATTCCTGACTTCAAACGATGGAACACCCAGCAAGAGAGGAGGTCAGAAGGGGAGTATCAGATCCCGAGGGTGTGCAAAACATACAAAATGTATAAACTTTTGGCCAGGCACCACAGGCTGAAATGACATTTTTGCATCTACCTATCCATTTAGAGATTTGTTGGTGTCCATAATGTCTATACACACCATCATATACATATATATTTATATTCCAGACTGATATTTCTATATTCCTTTCTTTTATTTGTGGGGGATTTGGGTGTATTGTTTTGTATTGTCAGGTATTACTGCACTGTTGGAGCTAGGAATATAAGCATTTCGCTACACCTGCAATAACATCTGCAAAATATGTGTACGTGACCAATACAATTTGATTTGATTTTGGTCCATTAATATTAGTATTTTCAAAAAGTGAACATAAAAATGTTTTTAAAAACGTGATGAAAATGTACATTTTCTTTAGTTTATCATCCTACTGTCACCAACATAAAAACAAAAAACCCTGTTAAGGTGTGGTGCCTGGCCTTAAGGCAATATAGGGAGTAGTCACATTAATCACTAGAATTTACTCTAGACTGTTGCTTGGAGACTGAGTAAACCTCCTCTATATTGTTATCTTTTGTTTCACCTCAATTTCAGTCAGCTGGTTTTCTCCAGAAAGCCTGCTTGGCCTCTTCCTAGTCTTTAACTCTTAGTGAGAAGGCCTGTATTTCAGTCTAAGCAGCCCTTATCCGTGTTAATGTGAAATACGAGCAGAGCCAATGCCCAACACTAGCTGTCATTTATAAATGCTGTGTTTGATTGAGCCCATTGATTGTCATTGGGCAGTCAGTGTGTGTTGTTACAGTATTTTGTTGAGTGATAGGGGATGAGATCCTGACTCAGGGCTGTTGGTGCCAGCTGGGGATGGCATTAAAGACTATTGAGTTATACAGTAAACGCCCAGTCAGTTGGCATGAAGGGTGACAGAGCTCTCTCTCTCTCTAGAAGGACACTGGCCCCTGAAGCAACCTCCTTAGTAAAGTAGAGTCTTTATTATCCCCAATTCATTTAGCAGTACGTAGTAAAACCACAAGAAATAAATGACAATACATATACATCACAACAGTATATACAGCAATATGTAGACATCACACAATACTACTAGGATACAGATGGTTGAAAAAGCTGATAGCAGCTGGATGATTTGCACAGTTGATTTGCATCAGTGTATATCACAGAAACCTCTTATCTATTTTACATGTCCAGGAGCTGCTGCCTGCCTGTGCTGTATCAGTGATCTGCATCTGTAACACTGGAGGCTGGCACACTGCAGCTCCTGTGTGTGTGTGTGTGTGTGTGTGTGTGTGTGTGTGTGTGTGTGTGTGTGTGTGTAAAGACTAAGCGGCTGGATGGTTTGGCTATCTGTGGGATCAATCCTTTTTTAGATAAAACTATACTAAATATAATCACGTCACCAAATAATTGATTAAAACACACTATTTTGCAAAGAAGGTCTACAGTAGCCTCAACAGCACTCTGTAGGGTAGCACCATGGTGTAGCCGGAAGACAGCTAGCTTCTGTCCTCCTCTGGGTACATTGACTTCAATAAAAAACCTAGGAGGCTCATGGTTCTCACCCCCTTCCATAGACTTACACGGTAATTATGACAACTTCCGGAGGACGTCCTCCAGCCTATCAGAGCTCTTTCAGCATGAACTGACATGTTGTCCACCCAATCAAAGGATCAGATAATTATCTAGTACTGAAAGCATAAGTTACAGCTAGCTAGCATTGCAGTGTATAAAATGTGGTGAGTAGTTGACTCAAAGAGAGAGAAAAACAATAGTTGAACAGTTTTGAACAAATTAATTTCTTCCAATATGAAGGAGAAGCAAGAGAGAAATAGAGAGAGAGACTGCAAATGCAGCTAGCTAGTTTAGCCTACTGAAACAACCTGCTCAAACAGAGGGATGCTATGCTAGCTAGCTGGCTATGACTTTCCAACACAACACTGGAACTCTTCCAAGTCAAGGTAAGCTTTTGGTATTACTAATTTATTGCAACCGGGGCATGCCAGTGTACCTGCTTACTGACTGTACACTGTAACGTTACTGCATGATTGTAGCGGGTTTACTAACGCGTTAGTTCTATTAGCTATGCTGGCTATGACGTTACTTTAGCTAATATGGTGACAACGATGTAGGCTGTTGTCAGTGATGCTGTAGGTGGGTGTGGTGGTGGAATCAGGCGCAGGACGCAGAAGTACAGTCCAAAGACTTTAGTGAAATATCCACAAGAGAAACGCACAAAATAGCCCGAAGGCGAAACTCCGCGCGCAGGCGAAAACAAAACAGGCGCACTACACAGGTGCGACAAAACACTCCAACACAATGGAGAACAGCTCAACCGAGCAAACAGTAATACGTCCAGCAAAAACGCACGACAGTAAAACAATCACACACAACACCTGACAAACACAACGAGAACTTATAGGACACTAATGACACTAAACGATAACAGGTGTACAATACAGACCAGAACAAACGAACATAGAAACATACAACGGTGGCAGCTAGTATTCCGGAGACGACGAACGCCGAAGCCTGCCCGAGCAAGGAAGAGAGGCAGCCTCGGCCGAAACCGTGACAGTACCCCCCCCTTGACGCGCGGCTCCAGACGTGCGCCGACTCCGGCCTCGGGGACGACCAGGAGGACGCGGAGCAGGGTGCGTCGGGTGACCACGATGGAATTCCGTCAGGAGAGACGGGTCCAAAATGTCTCTCCTCGGCACCCAGCACCGTTCCTCCGGGCCGTACCCCTCCCACTCCACTAGATATTGGAGACCCCCCATCCGACGTCTCGAATCCAAGATGGACCGCACGGAGTACGCCGGTGCCCCCTCGATGTCCAATGGGGGCGGAGGAGTCTCCCTGATCTCATTTTCTTGGAGTGGGCCAGCTACCACCGGCCTGAGAAGAGACACATGGAACGAGGGGTTAATACTTTTATACTCAACAGGCAGTTGTAATCTGTAACACACCTCGTTCAATCTTCTCAGGACTTTAAATGGCCCTACAAACCGCCGACCCAGTTTCCGACAGGGCAGGCGGAGTGGCAGGTTTCTGGTAGAGAGCCAGATTCGATCACCAGGTGCGTACACCGGTCCCTCACTGCGGTGGAGATCGGCGCTCGCCTTTTGACGACGGAGGGCCCGCTGCGTTCCATGTCTCCTCCGAGCGCCGCACCCACTCATCCACCGCAGGAGCCTCGATCTGGCTCTGCTGCCAAGGTGCCAGAACCGGCTGGTAACCTAACACACATTGGAAAGGGGTTAGGTTAGTGGAGGAATGGCGTAGGGAATTCTGGGCCATTTCGGCCCAGGGAACGTACCTTGCCCACTCCTCCGGCCGGTCCTGGCAGTATGTTCTGAGAAACCTACCCACATCCTGGTTCACATGTTCCACCTGCCCATTACTCTCCGGGTGGTAACCCGAGGTGAGGCTCACCGAGACCCCCAACCGCTCCATAAAAGCTCTCCAGACTCTGGAGGTAAATTGGGGACCTCGATCAGACACAATATCCTCGGGTACCCCGTAGTGCCGGAACACATGGGTGAATAGCGCTTCGGCGGTCTGCAGGGCAGTAGGAAGGCCCGGCATAGGGAGCAAACGACAGGCCTTAGAAAACCGGTCCACAACGACCAGTATAGTGGTATTCCCCTGTGAAGGAGGAAGGTCAGTAATGAAATCCACCGAGAGGTGAGACCATGGTCGTTGTGGAACGGGCAGGGGTAGTAACTTACCCCTAGGCAGATGTCTAGGCGCCTTACACTGGGCGCACACCGAGCAGGAGGAAACATAAACCCTCACATCCCTCGCCAACGTGGGCCACCAGTATTTAGCACTAAGGCAGTGCACTGTCCGGCCGATACCAGGGTGTCCAGAGGAGGGTGACGTGTGAGCCCAATAGATCAATCGATCCCGAACCTCGAGCGGAACGTACCTCCGACCCTCCGGGCATTGAGGTGGACTAGGGTCGGTGCGTAACGCCCGCTCGAGTTCAGCATCGACCTCCCACACTACCGGAGCCACCAGACAAGACTCCGGCAGTATGGGAGTGGGCTCCACGGACCTCTCCTCCGTGTCATACCGCCGAGACAGTGCGTCTGCCTTACCGTTCTGTGACCCAGGGATGTACGTGATTTTAAATGTGAACCGGGTCAAAAACATATTCCACCTCGCCTGGCGAGGGTTCAGTCTCCTCGCTGCCCGGATGTACTCCAGGTTACGGTGGTCCGTCAAAATGAGGAAAGGGTGTTGAGCCCCCTCAAGCCAGTGCCTCCACACCTTTAGGGCCTGTACCACGGCTAACAGCTCCCTGTCCCCTACGTCATAGTTTCGCTCCGCCGGACTGAGCTTCTTGGAATAGAAAGCACAGGGGCGGAGCTTAGGTGGCGTGCCGGACCGTTGCGAGAGCACGGCTCCTATACCGGCCTCTGACGCGTCCACCTCTACCTGAAATGGTAAAGAGGGATCCGGATGCGCCAGCACCGGAGCCGAGGTAAACAGGTCCTTCAGCCTCCCAAACGCCCTGTCCGCCTCGGCTGACCACTGCAGACGCACCGGACCCCCCCTTCAAAAGAGACGTTATGGGAGCTGCCACCTGTCCAAAACCCCGGATAAACCTCCGGTAGTAATTCGCAAACCCCAAAAACTGCTGCACCTCCTTCACAGTGGTTGGCGTTTGCCAATTACGCACGGCTGACACCCGGTCTACCTCCATCTTCACCCCTGACGCAGACAACTGATAACCCAAAAAGGAGACCGACTCCTGGAAAAACAGACACTTCTCTGCCTTGACATACAGGTCGTGCTCCAACAGCCTCCGCAACACTCGGCGCACAAGGGCCACATGCTCGACTCGGGTAGGCGAGTACACGAGAATGTAATCTATGTACACGACCGCCCCTGCATGTCCCTGAAGATCTCATCCACGAATGATTGGAAAACTGACGGAGCGTTCATCAACCCGTATGGCATGACAAGATACTCGTAATGGACCGAGGTGGTACTAAAGGCTGTCTTCCATTCATCGCCCCCCCTAATGCGCACCAAGTTGTACGCGCTCCTGAGATCTAATTTAGTGAAGAACCGCGCCCCGTGCAATGACTCTGTCATGGTCGCAATCAGCGGGAGTGGATAACTGTACTTCACCGTGATCTGATTGAGACCACGGTAATCTATGCACGGGCGTAACCCCCCATCCTTTTTCTTCACAAAAAAGAAACTCGAGGACGCAGGGGAAGTGGAGGGCCGTATGTATCCTTGTCTCAGAGATTCGTCTATGTAAGTCTCCATAGCTCTCTTCTCCTCCTGAGACAGAGGATACACATGGCTCCGTGGGAGCGCAGCTCCTGCCTGGAGGTCTATCGCACAATCTCCCTGCCTATGGGGAGGCAACTGCGTCGCCCTCGACTTACTGAACACAATAGCCAAATCCCCATACTCAGGGGGAACGTGCAATGCGGGCACCTGGTTTGGACTCTCCACCGAGGTAGCCCCTACGGAAACGCCTAAACATCGACCCACACACTGGGCAGACCACTCCATCAGAGCCCTCTCCTGCCACGAAATAGATGGGTTATGGGTACTCAACCAGGGCATGCCCAGCACCACCGGATACGCAGGCGAGTCGATCAGAAATAGCTGGATCATCTCCTGATGACCCCCCTGCGCACACATCCTAAGTGGCGCCGTGACCTCCCTGATCAAGCCCGCACCCAACGGACGGCTATCTAGGGCATGAACGGGGAAGGGGGCGTCAACAGGGAGAAGGGGAATCCCTAAGGCTAAACAAAATTTCTTATCAACAAAATTCCCAGCCGCGCCTGAATCTACCAGCGCCTTATGCTGGGAATGAGGTGCTACCTGTGGAAAACGCACAGGTATACAGAAGTGTGCAACAGAGAGCTCTGGGTGAGTGGGGCGCCTACTCACCTGGAAGGACTCCCCAGTGCGGGACCTGTCGTCTTCTCCCCTAGGAGGCCATCCCCAGCACCTAGCCGCGGTGTGTCCTCCCCGAACCACAGTTGGTGCAGGAGATGGACCCCCTCGTAATCCGACCCCTCCTCTCTCTAGCGCCAGCGCCCCCGAGCTCCATGGGGCACGGCTCGGAGGCGCTGGAGGGTGAAATGGACGGACCCCCCTCGGGACGTCCGCGGGTAGCTAGCAGGGTATCCAGCCTGATGGACATGTCGACCAACTGGTCGAACGAGAGGCTGGTGTCCCTACAGGCCAGCTCCCTACGGACGTCCTCACGTAGACTACAGCGGTAGTGATCGATGAGGGCCCGCTCATTCCACCCTGCATCCGCCGCTAGAGTACGGAATTCCAAGGCGAACTCCTGGGCACTCCTCTTCCCCTGCCGGAGGCAGAACAGACGCTCCCCCGCCGCTTTCCCCTCCGGGGGATGGTCAAACACCGCCCTGAAGCGGCGGGAGAACTCGTCGTACGTGACGGTGGTAGCGTCTATTCTCCTCCACTCTGCGTTGGCCCATTCCAACGCCTTGCCGGAAAGGCAGGAGATCAGGGCGGACACGCTCTCGTGTCCCGAGGGCGCCGGGTGCACGGTGGCCAGGTAAAGCTCCACCTGGAGAAGGAATCCCTGACACCCGGCAGCGGTCCCATCGTAGGCCCTCGGGAGCGAGAGTCGAACTCCTCTGGGTTCCGGAGCGGGAATGGGCTGACTTGACGATGGTGAGGGCAGGGAAGATGGCGGTGGAGGTGTCCCTCGGGTCTCCCAGCGTCGGATGGTGGTGATCACCTCCTGCAGGGCAGACCCCATCCGCAGGATCTGGTCATTCTGCTCGCGGACCCTGTCCTCCAGCGTCTCCTGTGCTGCTGCGGCTCCTGCTGATTCCATTCGAGCGGGTGTGTGATTCTGTCAGTGATGCTGTAGGTGGGTGTGGTGGTGGAATCAGGCGCAGGACGCAGAAGTACAGTCCAAAGACTTTAGTGAAATATCCACAAGAGAAACGCACAAAATAGCCCGAAGGCGAAACTCCGCACGCAGGCGAAAACAAAACGGGCGCACTACACAGGTGCGACAAAACACTCCAACACAATGGAGAACAGCTCAACCGAGCAAACAGTAATACGTCCAGCAAAAACGCACGACAGTAAAACAATCATACACAACACCTGACAAACACAACGAGAACTTATAGGACACTAATGACACTAAACGATAACAGGTGTATAATACAGACCAGAACAAACGAACATAGAAACATACAACGGTGGCAGCTAGTATTCCGGAGACGACGAACGCCGAAGCCTGCCCGAGCAAGGAAGAGAGGCAGCCTCGGCCGAAACCGTGACAGCTGTGTGTAGCGTTTGGCTTGGAAAGGTTTTTTCGCCTGGTCACATACAGCTGATGTGTTGTGCATTGAAGTCCACAAGCGAAGGGAAGAGGTGAGAGGAGGAGAGCGCATAGATGTGACAAGGAATACAAAGTGGCTGCTATGAAAGTTAACTGTGTTTACGTGTGATCAGGGGTGTATTCATTCTGCCAATTCTGTTGAAAAACGTTTCTTAAACAGAAGCAAACGGAACAAAACGGGGATAAACATACCTGAATTTGTCCAATAGAAACTCTCGTTTGCAAATGTTGTACTAATGATTACACCCTATATCAGCTAGATGCAGGCAAGAGTGTGCAAGGCCGTATTGAATGTCACTGTCTGTCCATGTGTCACTGTCTGTGACCTCTAATTTGTCTCTCGACCTGTGTGCACCTACGTTGTAAACTTTCATTCATAGGATAGGTTGTAGCAACCTCATGATGGGTATAGGGAAAATTAGAGTATCATGTAGTAGCCTAAACCTATCGATGTTACATTGAACTGGGTGAATGGAATATGAATGAGAGTCATCCAATATGCTCTAATAGAAATAAGGCCATGCTCATAAAAATAAATCTTCCTCCCTCATCTTAAACAGCGCTGACCGCCACTGATATCAATACATACACACAATATCTAGGTCAAATAGGGGAGAGGTGTTGCAATACCCTTTTACTGACACAAACAAACACACACACACACACACACACACACACACACACACACACACACCACTAACTCTCCTCACACCCCTCTAATCTTTCACACAGCCCTGTCAAATCTAACACACACTATCCACCCACCACAGCCCAGTCACCACTGTCCCCATGATCAAAGCAAGGGATGTCTCCTCTACCACAGAGGTATAACTCTTCCAGACTGTCTTCTGTTTACGTGTCTGTTCTCTATGTAGCCTAGTGCACTACTGTTGACCAGAGGAAAGGGTCTTCTTCTGTTTCCAAGGCTACCATTTACTTCATACTTCATAGTAAGACACACTCTTACTCAAAGACTGATCTAGGATCAGCTTACTCTCGCTGGGCCGGTTTCCTGGGCACAGATTAAGCCTGGAGACTAAAAAGCATGTTCAATGGAGATTCTTCATTGAAAGTGTTTCTGTTAAGACTAGGGTTAATGTGTATCCGGGAAAGTATGTTTCCATGTATAACCTCTTGGTCATGTTGTAATAGAGCATTGCACAATAGGAAGACCATTCCTTTGATTTCCTCTCAGCTAAAGACACAAAATAATATAATAATATGCCATTTAGCAGACGCTTTTATCCAAAGCGACTTACAGTCATGCGCGCATACATTTTTTTTTTGTGTATGGGTGGTCCCGGGGATCGAACCCACTACCTTGGCGTTACAAGCTCCGTGCTCTACCAGCTGAGCTACAGAGGACCACAAGACTCAATAACACACAACAGAGTTAGTCCCCAAGGACCATGCTGAAACCTCATTGATAAAGAGCCACGTTTTAGTTACACACACACACACACACACATACACACACATACAGTCGTGGTCAAACGTTTTGGTCTTTACAAAGTTTGCTGCTTCAGTGTTTTTAGATATTTTTGTCAGATGTTACAATGGTATACTGAAGTATAATTATAAGAATTCCATAAGTGTCAAAGGCTTCTATTGACAATTACATTAAGTTTATGCAAAGAGTCAATATTTGCAGTGTTGACCCTTCTTTTTCAAGATCTCTGCAATCCGCCCTGGCATGCTGTCAATTAACTTCTAGGCCACATCCTGACTGATGGCAGCCCATTCTTGCATAATCAATGCTTAGAGTTTGTCAGAATTTGTGGGTTTCTGTTTGTCCACCCGCCTCTTGAGGATCGACCAGAAGTTCTCAATGGGATTAAGGTCTGGGGAGTTTCCTGGCCATGGAGCCAAAATGTTGATGTTTTGATCACCAAGCCACTTAGTTATCACTGTTGCCTTATGGCAAGGTGCTGCATCATGCTGGAAAAGGCATTGTTTGTCACCAAACTGTTCTTGGATGGTTGGGAGAAGTTGCTCTCGGAGGATGTGTTGGTACCATTCTTTATTCATGGCTGTGTTCTTAGGCAAAATTGTGAGTGAGCCCACTCCCTTGGCTGAGAAGCAACCCCACACATGAATGGTGTCAGGATGCTTTACTGTTGGCATGACACAGGACTGATGGTAGCGCTCACCTTGTCTTCTCCGGACAAGCTTTTTTCCGGATGCCCCAAACAATCGGAAAGGGGATTCATCAGAGAAAATGACTTTACCCCAGTCCTCAGCAGTCCAATCCCTGTACCTTTTGCAGAATATCAGTCTGTCCCTGATGTTTTTTTCTGGAGAGAAGTGGCTTCCTCGCTGCCCTTCTTGACACCAGGCTATCCTCCAAAAGTCTTCGCCTCACTGTGCGTGCAGATGCACTCACACCTGCCTGCTGCCATTCCTGAGCAAGCTCTGCACTGGTGGTGCCCCGATCCCGCAGCTGAATCAACTTTAGGAGACGGTCCTGGCGCTTGCTGGACTTTCTTGGGTGCCCTGAAGCCTTCTTCACAACAATTGAACCTCTCTCCTTGAAGTTCTTGATGATCCGATAAATTGTTGATTTAGGTGCAATCTTACTAGCAGCAAAATCCTTGCTTGTGAAGCCCTTTTTGTGCAAAGCAATGATGACGGCACGTGTTTCCTTGCAGGTAACCATGGTTAACAGAGGAAGAACAATGATTTCAAGCACCATCCTCCTTTTAACTCAATCAGCATGACAGAGTGATCTCCAGCCTTGTCCTCATCAACACTCTCACCTGTGTTAACGAGAGAATCACTGACATGATGTCAGCTGGTCCTTTTGTGGCAGGGCTGAAATGCAGTGGAAATGTTTTTTGGGGATTAAGTTCATTTTCATGGCAAAGAGGGACATTGCAATTAATTGCAATTCATCTGATCACTCTTCATAACATTCTGGAGGATATGCAAATTGCCATCATAAAAACTGAGGCAGCAGACTTTGTGAAAATGTATATTTGTGTCATTCTCAAAACCTTTGACCACGACTGTACACACACACCATTTTCTCTAGCTAGGTATGCTCAATGCTCTAGCTAGCTACCTCCCCAAGGTATGCACAATGCCTGCTTCTCCAGTACAGTAGGTATGTAGAACATGTCAAATAGAAAGAGTCGGGTGTGTCAGCTAACACGTTGTCGCTCTGAGGTATGTGCCATGGGGATTTATAACCTGCCAGTATACTGCCAGACTGACTGTATGGTGATCATGTTGTGACCAGCCAGCTATAGCCACATAAACACTGACCTTTAATACTGCTGCGAGAGGGAAGGAGAGAGAGATAGAATGAGATAGAATGAGAGAGAGAGAGATAAAGTAAAGAGACAGAGAAAGAGAGAGAGAGAGAGAGAGAAAGGAAGAATTAGAATAAGAGCAGGAGAGAGGGAAAGAGAGAAGGGAGGGGGCCAGTGTGTGACAGCCGTGACAGCCGGCCCCTGATTGGTCAGACTGCAGTGTGTGTTCTCTCAGTGGGCAGAGGATTAAGCCTATCACGTGGTTCCTTTAGCTCCTTTTCACACAAACACACCCACACACACACACTCACAGCTGTTGTAATCTCTCTCTCTCGTCCGCTGCGGTCAGAGCAGCCAAAGCAGGGAGAGAGTTGAGTGTGTGTGACAGTGGAATCTGGGACTAGCAGCGACTCTGTTATCTTCTGGCATTTCATTTTCTGGTTTGGTCCGGGACCAACATATAGGATCTACTGGAGAAGGGAGACGAAGAAGAAGTGAACAGACTGTTTTTTTCTCTCCTTCTCTCTCCCTCTATTTTTGCTTTTCCGTCAGCGTCCCCTTGGATCTACTCTGGGATTTCACAGCGAGGCGAGGAAGTAGAGATGTGTTTTGACTGGAGTTTCTATTCCAGGTTCTATCAGATTCACTGACTGAGTACAGGGAACACAATAAGGTCAGTTAGCTGAAGCCTGTTTCTTTGTGTATGTTGTTGACTGTCACAATCCCTACTTCAACTATATGAGTTGACTGAACTCATTTGAATCTGTG